>NC_084635.1:30032615-30127461 GCF_033978795.1 Nerophis ophidion
AATAAACTGGGTTAGTGTTATTAACTCACACCTGTATTCTGATTGTTTTAAACAAGGCAGTAAAACGGCTGATCAAACAAAACAGAAGTCATTGTCATGGACCGAATAGCCGCGGGAGCTAACGCTCCAAATAGCTAAACAGACCCAATAACTCCACGGGGACGTTTTGGTGAATTTACTGAGGAATTTGTGAAACCGAAAAATTGTTTCCAAACGGTGTTTGAATGCAAACAACCTTACCTAGTCATGGTGCAAAAAACAAAAAACAAATATAAAACCTAACCAACACAAAATGTCAATGTCCATGCATCATAACAAACTGTGTTAGTATTATTAACTCACACCTTTATTCTGATTGTTTTCAAAGAATGTTTTAAACAAGGCAGTAAAACGGCTGATCAAACAAAACAGAAGTCATCGTCATGGATCCAATTGCCGCGGGAGCTAACGCTCCAAATAGCTAAACAGACCCAATAACTCCACGGGGGCGTTTTGGTGAATTTACTGAGGAATTTGTGAAACTGAAAAATTGTTTCCAAACGGTGTTTGAAACAAGGCAATAAAATGACAGATCAAACAAAACAGAAGGTATATATCGGACGCAGTAGCCGCAGAAGCTAACTCTCAATCAGCTAAAAAGACTCAATAACTCCACGGTGATGTTTTGGTGAATTCACTGAGCTATTTGTGAAACTGAAAAATTGTTTCCAAACGGTGTTTGAATGCATACAACCTTACCTAGTCATGGTGCGAAAAACAAAAAACAAATATAAAGCCCAACCAACACAAAATGTCAATGTCCATGCATCATAATAAACTGTGTTAGTATTTTTAACTTAGACCTGTATTCTGATTGTTTTCAAACAATGTTTTAAAGAAGGCAGTAAAACGGGTGATCAAACAAAACAGAAGTCATCGTCATGGACCCAATAGCCACGGGAGCTAACGCTCCAAATACCTAAACCGACCCAATAACTCCACGGGGACGTTTTGGTGAATTTACTGAGGAATTTGTGAAACGGAAAAATTGTTTCCAAACGGTGTTTGAAAGAAGGCAGTAAAACGACTGATCAAACAAAACAGAAGGTATATATCGGACCCAGTAGCCGCAGAAGCTAGCTCTCAATCAGCTAAAAAGACTCAATAACTCCACTGTAATGTTTTGGTAATTTCACTGAGCTATTTGTGAAACTGAAAAATTGTTTCCAAACGGTGTTTGAATGCAAACAACCTTACCTTGTCATGGTGCAAAAAACAAAAAACAAATATAAAATCCAACAGACACAAAATGTCAATGTCCATGCATCATAATAAACTGGGTTAGTGTTATTAACTCACACCTGTATTCTGATTGTTTTAAACAAGGCAGTAAAACGGCTGATCAAACAAAACAGAAGTCATTGTCATGGACCCAATAGCCGCGGGAGCTAACGATCCAAATAGCTAAACAGACCCAATAACTCCACGGGGGCGTTTTGGTGAATTTACTGAGGAATTTGTGAAACTGAAAAATTGTTTCCAAACGGTGTTTGAATGCAAACAACCTTACCTAGTCATGGTGCAAAAAACAAAAACAAATATAAAACCTAACCAACACAAAATGTCAATGTCCATGCATCATAATAAACTGTGTTAGTATTAATAACTCACACCTTTATTCTGATTGTTTTCAAAAAATGTTTTAAACAAGGCAGTAAAACGGCTGATCAAACAAAACAGAAGTCATCATCATGGACCCAATAGCCGCGGGAGCTAACGCTCCAAATAGCTAAACAGACCCAATAACTCCAGGGGGGCATTTTGGTGAATTTATTGAGGAATTTGTGAAACTGAAAAATTGTTTCCAAACGGTGTTTGAATGCAAACAACCTTACCTAGTCATGGGGCAAGAAACAAAAAACAAATATAAAATCCAACCAACACAAAAGCTCAATGTCCATGCAGCATAATAAACCGTGTTATTATTATTAACTTAGACCTGTATTCTGATTGTTTTCAAACAATGTTTTAAACAAGGCAGTAAAACGGCTGATCAAACAAAACAGAAGTCATCGTCATGGACCCAATAGCCGCGGGAGCTAACGCTCCAAATAGCTAAACAGACCCAATAACTCCACGGGGACGTTTTGGTGAATTTACTGAGGAATTTGTGAAACTGAAAAATTGTTTTGAAACGGTGTTTGAAACAAGGCAGTAAAACGGCTGATCAAACAAAACAGAAGTCATCATCATGGACCCAATAGCCGCGGGAGCTAACGCTCCAAATAGCTAAACAGACCCAATAACTCCACGGGGGCGTTTTGGTGAATTTACTGAGGAATTTGTGAAACTGAAAAATTGTTTCCAAACGGTGTTTGAATGCGAAAAACCTTACCTAGTCATGGGGTGAAAAACAAAAAACAATTATAAAACCTAACCAACACAAAATGTCAATGTCCATGCATCATAATAAACTGGGTTACTGTTATTAACTCACACCTGTATTCTGATTGTTTTCAAAGAATGTTTTAAACAAGGCAGTAAAACGGCTGATCAAACAAAACAGAAGTCATCGTCATGGACCCAATAGCCGCGGGAGATAACGCTCCAAATAGCTATACAGACCCAATAACTCCACGGGGGCGTTTTGGTGTTACTGAGGAATTTGTGGAACCGAAAAATTGTTTCCGAACGGTGTTTGAATGTGAACAACCTTACCTAGTCATGGGGCAAAAAACAAAAAACAAATATAAAATCCAACCAACACAAAAGCTCAATGTCCATGCAGCATAATAAACTGTGTTAGTATTATTAACTTAGACCTGTATTCTAATTGTTTTCAAACAATGTTTTAAACAAGGCAGTAAAACGGCTGATCAAGCAAAACAGAAGTCATCGTCATGGACCCAATAGCCGCGGGAGCTAACGCTCCAAATAGCTAAACAGACCCAATAACTCCATGGGGGCGTTTTGGTGAATTTACTGAGGAATTTGTGAAACTGAAAAATTGTTTTGAAACGGTATTTGAAACAAGGCAGTAAAACGGCTGATCAAACAAAACAGAAGTCATCATCATGGACCCAATAGCCGCGGGAGCTAATGCTCCAAATAGCTAAACAGACCCAATAACTCCACGGGGATGTTTTGGTGAATTTACTGAGGAATTTGTGAAACTGAAAAATTGTTTTGAAACGGTATTTGAAACAAGGCAGTAAAACGGCTGATCAAACAAAACAGAAGTCATCATCATGGACCCAATAGCCGCGGGAGCTAATGCTCCAAATAGCTAAACAGACCCAATAACTCCACGGGGGCGTTTTGGTGAATTTACTGAGGAATTTGTGAAACTGAAAAATTGTTTCCAAACGGTGTTTGAATGCGAACAACCTTACCTAGTCATGGGGCGAAAAACAAAAAACAAATATAAAAATCAACCAACACAAAAGGTCAATGTCCATGCAGCATAATAAACTGTGTTAGTATTATTAACTTAGACCTGTATTCTGATTGTTTTCAAACAATGTTTTAAACAAGGCAGTAAAACGGCTGATCAAACAAAACAGAAGTCATTGTCATGGACCCAATAGCCGCGGGAGCTAACGCTCCAAATAGCTAAACAGACCCAATAACTCCACGGGGACGTTTTGGTGAATTTACTGAGGAATTTGTGAAACTGAAAAATTGTTTTGAAACGGTGTTTGAAACAAAGCAGTAAAACGGCTGATCAAACAAAACAGGAGTCATCGTCATGGACCCAATAGCCGCGGGAGCTAACGCTCCAAATAGCTGAACAGACCCAATAACTCAACGGAGACATTTTGGTGAATTTACTGAGGAATTTGTGAAAATGAAAAATTGTTTCCAAACGGTGTATGAAACAAGGCAATAAAACGACTGATCAAACAAAACAGAAGGTATATATCGGACCCAGTAGCCGCAAAAGCTAGCTCTCAATCAGCTAAAAAGACTCAATTACTCCACTGTGATGTTTTGGTGAATTTACTGAGCTATTTGTGAAACTGAAAAATTGTTTTAAAACGTTGTTTGAATGCAAAAAACCTTACCTAGTCATGGTGCAAAAAACAAAAAATAAATATAAAATCCAACCAACACAAAATGTCAATGTCCATGCAGCATAATAAACTGTGTTAGTATTATTAACTTAGACCTGTATTCTGATTGTTTTCAAACAATGTTTTAAACAAGGCAGCAAAACGGCTGATCAAACAAAACAGAAGTCATTGTCATGGACCCAATAGCCGCGGGAGGTAACGCTCCAAATAGCTAAACAGACCCAATAACTCCACGGGGACGTTTTGGTGAATTTACTGAGGAATTTGTGAAACTGAAAAATTGTTTTGAAACGGTGTTTGAAACAAGGCAGTAAAACGGCTGATCAAACAAAACAGGAGTCATCGTCATGGACCCAATAGCCGCGGGAGCTAACGCTCCAAATAGCTGAACAGACCCAATAACTCAACGGAGACATTTTGGTGAATTTACTGAGGAATTTGTGAAAATGAAAAATCGTTTCCAAACGGTGTATGAAACAAGGCAATAAAACGACTGATCAAACAAAACAGAAGGTATATATCGGACCCAGTAGCCGCAAAAGCTAGCTCTCAATCAGCTAAAAAGACTCAATTACTCCACTGTGATGTTTTGGTGAATTTACTGAGCTATTTGTGAAACTGAAAAATTGTTTTAAAACGTTGTTTGAATGCAAAAAACCTTACCTAGTCATGGTGCAAAAAACAAAAAATAAATATAAAATCCAACCAACACAAAATGTCAATGTCCATGCATCATAATAAACTATGTTAGTATTATTAACTTACACCTGTATTCTGATTGTTTTCAAACAATGTTTTAAACAAGGCAGTAAAACGGCTGATCAAACAAAACAGAAATCATCGTCATGGACCCAATAGCCACGGGAGCTAACGCTCCAAATAGCTAAACAGACCCAATAACTCCACGGGGACGTTTTGGTGAATTTACTGAGGAATTTGTGACACTGAAAAATTGTTTCCAACCGGTGTTTGAAACAAGGCAGTAAAACGACTGATCAAACAAAACAGAAGGTATATATCGGACCCAGTAGCCGCAAAAGCTAGCTCTCAATCAGCTAAAAAGACTCAATTACTCCACTGTGATGTTTTGGTGAATTTACTGAGCTATTTGTGAAACTCAAAAATTCTTTCCAAACGGTGTTTGAATGCAAACAACCTTACCTAGTCATGGTGCAAAAAACAAAAAATAAATATAAAATCTAATCAACACAAAATGTCAATGCATCATAATAAACTGTGTTAGTATTATTAACCTACACCTGTATTCTGATTGTTTCTAAGCAATGTTTTAAACAAAGCAGTAAAACGGCTGATCAAATAAAAAAGAAGTCATCATCATGGCCCCTATAGCTTAGGTAGCTAGCTCTCCAATCAGCTAAACAGACTCAATAGGTTAACATTTGTACGTTAAACAATACAAAACGAATGTCACTGTAATTAAATAACAATAACAAAAACCCTCGTAAATGTGTTACCATATTAGCTAACACCAAAGACGCTAGCTTGAATACATTATTACAGCATGTAAAAAATATGCCTGAAAACACTCCTACAGAGGGCCAGGTTTAGTAAGTAAGAATGGTTTTAGATTTATTGTAAAACCTCCAAACGTTGCTTGGAACGATTAATGAAGATTCCGTACGAGTAGGAACGCTATGGATGACCAGAATACAGATTGTAGAAAATCCGTCGTAGGTGTGTTTTTTCAACATTGCACACAGGTTTGAGCGCATGCATCAATAACTCCACCGTGACATTTTGGTGAATTTACTGAGGAATTTGTGAAAGTGAGAATGTTTTTTTTTAACAAACAGTGTTGAAGACAAGGCAGTAAAATGGCTGATCAAACAAAACAGAAGTCATGGCCGCGGAAGCTAGCTCTCCATTTAGCTAAATTCCGGGTGAACATCCGCACCGTAACACAACAGCACAAATACCCAGAACCCCTTGCAGCACTAATTATTCCGGGAAACTTCCAGCAAACTGAAAAATTAAAATTAACATTTTATTCATGCATTTTCTCTTGCTACTTCAAGGCTTGAATGTCTGGTTCATTCATTATTGTTATTTCATTTTCAAATGTATTATTAGCCTGTGGATTTTTTTTTTATAGTTACCTCAGAAAATTGCAAATAGAAAAAAAGGCATAACATTTTTATTTAAATTTTATTTCATATGCCATTGATATTTTTTTTATTATCATTATTATTTGAAACTGGATTTTGCATGTCACTATAAAGTTATATAAGCCTTGCTTGTTCAATATTTAATGCAAAACTTGTTCGGGTCCCTATTAAAAAGTGAATTTGTTCAACCTTGGCCCGCGGCTTTATTCCGTTTAAAATTTTGGCCCACTCTGTATTTGAGTTTGACACCCCTGGTTTAGTTGATCAGAGAGCTAATTAACACTGCCAGAAGGGTCCTTGGAAATGACTTGTGTTTTGTTTGATCAGCCGTTTTACTGCCTTAAACATTGGATGTCCGCTAATTTTTTGCAACTTAACGCCAAAAAAACGGAAATGCTGATTATCGGTCCTGCTAGACACCGACCTCTATTTAATAATACAACTTTAACATTTGACAACCAAATAATAAAACAAGGTGACTCGGTAAAAAATCTGGGTATTATCTTCGACCCAACTCTCTCCTTTGAGTCACACATTAAAAGCGTTACTAAAACGGCCTTCTTTCATCTCCGTAATATCGCTAAAATTCGCTCCATTTTGTCCACTAAAGACGCTGAGATCATTATCCATGCGTTTGTTACGTCTCGTCTCGATTACTGTAACGTATTATTTTCGGGTCTCCCCATGTCTAGCATTAAAAGATTACAGTTGGTACAAAATGCGGCTGCTAGACTTTTGACAAGAACAAGAAAGTTTGATCACATTACGCCTGTACTGGCTCACCTGCACTGGCTTCCTGTGCACTTAAGATGTGACTTTACGGTTTTACTAATTACGTATAAAATACTACACGGTCTAGCTCCAGCCTATCTTGCCGATTGTATTGTACCGTATGTCCCGGCAAGAAATCTGCGTTCAAAAGACTCCGGCTTATTAGTGATCCCTAGAGCCCAAAAAAAGTCTGCGGGCTATAGAGCGTTTTCCGTTCGGGCTCCAGTACTCTGGAATGCCCTCCCGGTAACAGTTCGAGATGCTACCTCAGTAGAAGCATTTAAGTCTCACCTTAAAACTCATTTGTATACTCTAGCCTTTAAATAGACCTCCTTTTTAGACCAGTTGATCTGCTGCTTCTTTTCTTTTTTCTCCTATGTCCCCCCCTCCCTTGTGGAGGGGGTCTGGTCCGATGACCATGGATGAAGTACTGGCTGTCCAGAGTCGAGACCCAGGATGGACCGCTCGCCTGTGTTTCGGTTGGGGACATCTCTACGCTGCTGATCCGCCTCCGCTTGAGATGGTTTCCTGTGGACGGGACTCTCGCTGCTGTCTTGGATCCGCTTGAACTGAACTCTCGTGGCTGTGTTGGAGCCACTTTGGATTGAACTTTCACAGTATCATGTTAGACCCGCTCGACATCCATTGCTTTCGGTCCCCTAGAGGGGGGGGTTGCCCACATCTGAGGTCCTCTCCAAGGTTTCTCATGGACAGCATTGTCACTGGCGTCCCACTGGATGTGAATTCTCCCTGCCCACTGGGTGTGAGTTTTCCTTGCCCTTTTGTGGGTTCTTCCGAGGATGTCGTAGTCGTAATGATTTGTGCAGTCCTTTGAGACATTTGTGATTTGGGGCTATATAAATAAACATTGATTGATTGATTGATATTTGTTTGCATTGGGTCAGCATCAAAATCGCCTGATTATTTATATTAAGACAATCTTTTTGGCTGTAATTTGGACATCCTCGGTTTAATAAATACAAACAAAAACTGATTCGTTCATGATACTGCTACTTTAAGCAATGTTTACAATGAAAACACTATACAGATTATAGCCATTATTTCAGAATATTCCACACCAATAAAGTAAGTAAGTAGTTTTTTTTGCACATTTCTGGATTGTATTTCAAGTCAGCCGGACCTTTTTTTTTTTAAAAGACGTAACCAGTTTGCTGGGCACAGACACAGTAACATATTCATCGCGGCCACCAATAAAGCGCAATCAAAGTACAAACGCTTGCCTCGGACAGAAATGTGTTATTACGTGGGAGCGACACGAGCTGACACATCCAAGGGAAACGGGGGAAATTATTATACGCATCCAGCCCAGGCCTTGCTGAGGCTGCTATTGATTCGGGCCCCCCAGATGTGGACGAGATAAAAGACATCGTCATCAAACGATTGTCGACCGCAGTCAAAGGGATCGCTGGTGATGAGATGGGGAGGGTAATGTCACGGGCCAAAGAAGCGACATAATCAGCGGCGGTTGTGGACGGCCGGCAAATACGCCGTTATCTTTTTTTAGTTGAAAGAAAAAAAGAAAAAAAAAATGTCGGGCGAATTTAGCCTCTCATCCCGAATTCTTTAGAACACGTTATCTTTTCTTGTGCATTTTAAATTGTAAAAAAAAAAAAAAAAAAAAAAAAAAAAAAAATTCCTAGCACGAGGTGGCCAACAACGCAGGTAATGAGGATTTAATTGGCCTATAAATCACTCCTAAAGACGTCCTACAAGACTTAATTTACATGACTTGACCTGCATATTAAAAGCCTACTGAAAGCCACTACTACCCACCACGCAGTCTGATAGTTTATATATCAATGATGAAATATTAACATTGCAACACATGCCAATATGGCCTTTTTCAGGTACGACTATATAATCTCACTGAAAGTCTAGTAACACAATAAACCGATAAGAGATTTTCCAGAATTAATCTAGTAAATGTGTCTAATAACATCTGAATCGTTCCCAATGCCCTCGTCTTTTTTTTTTCTTTCTAGTCCTTCACTCTCACTTTCCTCATCCAAAAATCTTTCATCTACGCTCAAACTAATGAGGAAATCGTCGCTTTCTCGGTCCGAATCGCTCTCGATGGTGGTGGCCATGATTGTAAACTTTGTGCGGATGTGAGGAGCTCCACAACCTGTGGCCACACCCCTCCGACTTTCAGGTACGACTATATAATCTCACTAAAACACTAGTAACACAATAAGCCGATAAGGGATTTTCCAGAATTATCCTAGTAAATGTGTCTAATAACATCTGAATCGCTCCCACTGCCCTCGTCTTTTTTTTCTTCTAGTCCTTCACTCTCACTTTCCTCATCCAAGAATCTTTCATTCTCGCTCAAATTAATGGGGAAATTGTCGCTTTTTCGGTCTGAATCGCTCTTGCTGCTGGTGGCCATGATTGTAAACATTGTGCGGATGTGAGGAGCTCCACAACCCGTGGCCACACCCCTCCGACTTTCAGATACGACTATATAATCTCACTAAAACACTAGTAACACAATAAACCGATAAGGGATTTTCCAGAATTATCCTAGTAAATGTGTCTAATAACATCTGAATTGCTCCCACTGCCCTCGTCTTTTTTTTTCTTTTTTCTAGTCCTTCACTCTCACTTTCCTCATCCAGGAATCTTTCATCCGCGCTCAAATTAATGGAGAAATCGTCGCTTTCTCGGTCCGGATCGCTCTCGCAGCTGGTGGCCATGATTGTAAACATTGTGCGGATGTTTATACATCAATGATGAAATATTAACATTGCAACACATGCCAATACGGCCTTTTTAGTTAACTAAATTGCAATTTTAAATTTCGCGCGAATTATCCTGCTAAAAACGTCGCGGTATGATGACGCGTGCGCGTGACGTCACAGATTGTAGCGAACATTTTGTTCTAGCACCGATCCCAGCTATAAGTCGTCTGCTTTAATCGCATAACTACACAGTATTTATGGACATCTGTGTTGCTGAATCTTTTGCAATTTGTTCAATTAATAATGGAGACGTCAAAGAAGAAAGATGTAGGTGAGAAGCAATGTATTGCGTCCACCTTTAGCAACACAAACACAGCTGGTGTTTAATTATTAATTAATTAATGGATTAGATTTATATCGCGCTTTTCTATTGTTAGATACTCAAAGCGCTCACAGTGAAGTGAGAACCCACCATTCATTCACACCTGGTGGTGGTAAGCTACATCAGTAGCCACAGCTGCCCTGGGGTAGACTGACAGAAGCGTGGCTGCCAGTTTGCGCCTACGGCCCCTCTGACCACCACCAATCATTCATTCATCATTCATTCACCAGTGTGAGCGGCACCGGGGGAAAAGGGTGAAGTGTCCTGCCCAAGGACACAACGGCAGCGATTTGGATGTCAATAGGTGGGAAGCGAACCTGCAACCCTCAGGTTTCTGGCACGGCCGCTCTACCCACTACGCCATGCCGCCATGTTTCCTTGTTTACATTCCCGAAAGATGACGGTGAAGCTTTACTATGGAACATGGTTCCCTACCACATGTCAACCGGCAGGTTTAAGAGAGAAAATTGTGGTAATAAGTCGGCTCTTACCGTAGACTTGAGCGGAGAGCGTGCGTCGTTCCTCCTGCAGCTGCGGACTCTCCTGCATCCTCCCACCGGCTGCCCCTGACCGTCGGATGTTTACATCGTGGAGGAGGGGGGAAAAAAAAAAAATCTCAGCCCGGCTGCCTGCGCCTCGTCGAGAAACGTGGCTTCCCTCGGAGACACTGGCGGTCACCACACCCGTGGGGACAGGCCTCCGACACTCAGGTTGTACAGGTACGACCATATAATCTCACTAAAACACAAGTAACACAATAAGAAGATAAGGGATTTTCCAGAATTATCCTAGTAAATGTGTCTAATAACATCTGAATCGCTCCCACTGCCCTTGTCTTTTTTTTTCCTTCTAGTCCTTCACTCTCACTTTCCTCATCCAAGAATCTTTAATTCTCGCTCAAATTAATGGGGAAATCGTCGCTTTCTCGGTCTGAATCGCTCTTGCTGCTGGTGGCCATGATTGTAAACATTGTGCGGTTGTGAGGAGCTCCACAACCTGTGGCCACACCCCTCCGACTTTCAGATACGACTATATAATCTCACTAAAACACTAGTAACACAATAAACCGATAAGGGATTTTCCAGAATTATCCTAGTAAATGTGTCTAATAACATCTGAATCGCTCCCACTGCCCTCGTCTTTTTTTTTCTTTTTTCTAGTCCTTCACTCTCAGTTTCCTCATCCAGGAATCTTTCATCCGCGCTCAAATTAAAGGAGAAATCGTCGCTTTCTCGGTCCGGATCGCTCTCGCAGCTGGTGGCCATGATTGTAAACATTGTGCGGATGTTTATACATCAATGATGAAATATTAACATTGCAACACATGCCAATACGGCCTTTTTAGTTGACTAAATTGCAATTTTAAATTTCGCGCGAATTATCCTGCTGAAAACGTCGCGGTATGATGACGCGTGCGCGTGACGTCACAGATTGTAGTGAACATTTTGTTCCAGCACCGATCCCAGCTATAAGTCATCTGCTTTAATAGCATAACTACACAGTATTTATGGACATCTGTGTTGCTGAATCTTTTGCAATTTGTTCAATTAATAATGGAGACGTCAAAGAAGAAAGATGTAGGTGAGAAGCGATGTATTGCGTCCACCTTTAGCAACACAAACACAGCCGGTGTTTAATTATTAATTAATTAATGGATTAGATTTATATCGCGCTTTTCTATTGTTAGATACTCAAAGCGCTCACAGTGAAGTGAGAACCCACCATTCATTCACACCTGGTGGTGGTAAGCTACATCAGTTGCCACAGCTGCCCTGGGGTAGACTGACAGAAGCGTGGCTGCCAGTTTGCGCCTACGGCCCCTCTGACCACCACCAATCATTCATTCATCATTCATTCACCAGTGTGAGCGGCACCGGGGGAAAAGGGTGAAGTGTCCTGCCCAAGGACACAACGGCAGCGATTTGGATGTCAATAGGTGGGAAGCGAACCTGCAACCCTCAGGTTTCTGGCACGGCCGCTCTACCCACTACGCCATGCCGCCATGTTTCCTTGTTTACATTCCCGAAAGATGACGGTGAAGCTTTACTATGGAACATGGTTCCCTACCACATGTCAACCGGCAGGTTTAAGAGAGAAAATTGTGGTAATAAGTCAGCTCTTACCGTAGACTTGAGCGGAGAGCGTGCGTCGTTCCTCCTGCAGCTGCGGACTCTCCTGCATCCTCCCACCGGCTGCCCCTGACCGTCGGATGTTTACATCGTGGAGGAGGGGGGAAAAAAAAAAAATCTCAGCCCGGCTGCCTGCGCCTCGTCGAGAAACGTGGCTTCCCTCGGAGACACTGGCGGTCATCACACCCGTGGCGACACCCCTCCGACGCTCAGGTTGTACAGGTACGACCATATAATCTCACTAAAACACAAGCAACACAATAAGAAAAGGGATTTTCAAGAATTGTCCTAGTAAATGTGTCTAATAACATCTGAATCGCTCCCACTGCCCTCGTCTTTTTTTTTTTTAGTCCTTCACTCTCACTTTCCTCATCCAAGAATCTTTCACCCACGCTCAAATTTATGGGGAAATCGTCGCTTTCTCGGTCCGAATCACTCTCGCTGCCGGTGGCCATGATTGTAAACATTGTGTGGATGTGAGGAGCTCCACAACCTGTGGCCACACCCCTCCGACTTTCAGGTACGACTATATAATCTCACTAAAACATTAGTAACACAATAAGCCGATAAGGGATTTTCCAGAATTATCCTAGTAAATGTGTCTAATAACATTTGAATTGTTCCCACCGCCTTCGTCTTTTTTTTTCTTTTTTTTTCTAGTCCTTCACTCTCACTTTCCTCATTCAAGAATCTTTCATTCTCGCTCAAATTAATGGGGAAATCGTCGCTTTCTCGGTCTGAATCGCTCTCGCTGTTGGTGGCCATGATTGCAAACATTGTGCGGATGTGAGGAGCTCCACAACCTGTGGCCACGCCCCTCCGACTTTCAGGTACGACTATATAATCTCACTAAAACACTAGTAACACAATAAGCAGATAAGGGATTTTCCAGAATTATCCTAGTAAATGTGTCTAATAACATCTGAACCGCTCCCACTGCCCTAGACTTTTTTTTTTTTCTAGTCCTTCACTCTCACTTTCCTCATCCAAGAATCTTTCATCCACGCTCAAATTAATAGGGAAATCGTCGCTTTCTCGGTCCGAATCGCTCTCGCTGCTGGTGGCCATGATTGTAAACATTGTGCGGATGTGAGGAGCTCCACAACCTGTGGCCACACCCCTCCGACTTTCAGGTACGACTATATAATCTCACTAAAACACTAGTAACACACTAAGCCGATCAGGGATTTTCCAGAATTATCCTAGTAAATGTGTCTAATAACATCTGAACCGCTCCCACTGCCTTCGTCTTTTTTTGTTTTTTTCTAGTCCTTCACTCTCACTTTCCTCATCCAAGAATCTTTCATCCACGCTCAAATTAATGGGGAAATCATCGCTTTCTCGGACCGAATCGTTCTCGCTGCTGGTGGCCAATATTGTAAACATTGTGCGGATGTGAGGAGCTCCACAACCTGTGGCCACACCCCTCCGACTTTCAGGTACGACTATATAATCTCACTAAAACACCAGTAAAACAATAAGAAGATAAGGGATTTTCCAGAATTATCCTAGTAAATGTGTCTAATAACATCTGATTCGCTCCCACTGCCTTCGTCTTTTTTTTTTTTTCTAGTCCTTCACTCTCACTTTCCTCATCCAAGAATCGTTCATACTCGCTCAAATTAATGGGGAAATCGTCGCTTTCTCGGTCCGAATCGCTCTCGCTGGTGGTGGCCATGATTGTAAACATTGTGCGGATGTGAGGAGCTTCACAACCTGTGGCCACACCCCTTCGACACTCAGGTACGACCACATAATCTCACTAAAACACTAGAAACACAATAAACCAATAAGGGATTTTCCAGAATTATCCGAGTAAATGTGTCTAATAACATCTGAATTGCTCCCACTGCCCTTGTCTTTTTTTTTTTTTGTCTAGTCTTTCACTCTCACTTTCCTCATCCAAGAATCTTTCATCCACGCTCAAATTAATGGGGAAATCGTCGCTTTCTCGGTCCGGATCGCTCTCGCTGCTGGTGGCCATGATTGTAAACAATGTGAGGATGTGAGGAGTTCCACAACCTGTGACGTCACGCGCACATCGTCGGCTACTTCCGGTACAAGCAAGGCTTTTTTATTAGCGACCAAAAGTTGCAAATTTTATCATCAATGTTCGCTACTAAATCATTTCAGCAAAAATATGGCAATATCACGAAATGATCAAGTATGACACTTAGAATGGATCTGCTATCCCCGTTTGAACTAGAAATTTCATTTCAGTAGGCCTTTAACTCATCTGTAATGACGTTGTTATTGTAGGTGCTAACACTGAGGAACTACTTTTCCTCCTAGTGTAGGGCCAGATTCCATATCCCCCCTGTATGATTTGTAACCCATTCAGCCTCTTTTCCAGCGATGTGACGTTTGCGAACGAGTCAAAACCTTTGAATGGCTCTTTAAAGTGAATGAAGAGAGCCATCCGCAGCGTTCCTACTCGTATGGATTCTTCATTTGTCACACCGAGCAACGTTTGTACGTTTTGCAAAGTGAAAAACTATTCTTACTTACTAAACCGTCCCATGTGTGATGTCTGTAGGAGCCTTTTTATGCATATTTGTGCATGCTATCGTAATATAACAAAGCTAACACCGTTAGCATTAGCTAGTATGCTAACACATTTACTGTCCGTGTTAATATTTTTACCTTGTAATGGCATTAATTTTTGTATTGTTTCAGATTCACAAATTCCTCAGTAAATTCACCAAAACGTCACAGTGAAGTTATCGAGTTTGTTTTGTTTCTTCAGCCGTTTTACTGCCTTGTTTCAAACAGCGTTTGGAAACAATTAAGGTTCGTAAATAAACATTTACTAAATATTTCTGTGTAAATAACAAATTTTGCATCATTTATATATGCGGCTTATAGTCGGGTGTGGCTGATATATGGAAAACTTTTTTTCTCTCTCCTAAAAATGTAGTGGGTGTGGCTTATATACTCTATAGTCCAAGATATGTGGTAGTCACATTTTTAACGCTTCAGCTTGCGTGGTTTTTTTCTCAGTTTTTTCGCCTTTTGACAAGTTTTGTCCATTTTCAGAATGAGTCACAAAAACCCAAAAGACAAGTCTGGATTTGCTGTGTGGTTAAGAAAAAAAAAGCATTTTACGAGGATTGTATTAAGTATGGAAGAATTTAGGAAGCAGCAAGTTTTAATTGTAATGAGACAGGATTTTTCTATAAAAAAAAACGCCAGAGGAGGCTTATTTGACAACACAAGAGCACACACAAGGCCCCCTCCTTCTCTCATTCTATCTGCTGCTTTCTCTTCAGGTCCTTGCCAGTGTTAATGAAAGCAAATTTTACTTTTTTAAATGTTCACTTATGTCACAAAATAGCTACTTAAATTACGGATTATTTGGATTTCTAATCGTTTGTGAAGGCAACATAGAGACTTTTGTGTGTTTAAGTGTTGGCAGACAGCAGCTTGTCGTTGTTGTTTTGACTTAATTAAAAGTAAGTTGTTATGTTTTTTTGATATACAGTACTTTGACTTTTAGCACTTTATGTTGCTTTCAAAGTGTACAAAACTTCACTAAAATATTGTATTTTGTCGAGGCTGGAACCAATCATTCATAGTTACATTGTTTCCATATTGAAGAGTTTCCTTTTGATTTACGAACCCCGGGAAGTTCTGGACAAAATAGCAGGGGGGAATGAAGTCTAGGCTTCTCTGCTTAGGCTGCTGCCCCCGTGGCTTGACTTTGGATAAGCGGAAGAAGATGGATTTGGTTAAGTTCGTAAATCTATCTGTCATCATAGTCAATATTTTTAGAAGGATTTATCAGTGGAATTGGCAAAACCCCATTACATGCATTGTTAGCCGCCTTGTACTAGCAGTTGTTCACTATTTAGAAGTTACGTAAAGGAGTATGACATGTTTTATTGTCCCACAAAAGGACTGATGATGATGGGCAAAAAAAAAAAAGTAGTTCATCTAAAATCTCACAGAGAGCCGAAGTTTTAAAGTATATTGAACAATCTGGCAAAGGAATTTAAGTAAGTTTTTCAGCAATTGAAAATGCAAAAAATTGCACAAAAAAGCACCATTAAATATGTTTTAGTGTTTAAAGAATTGAGAAAAAATCAACAAAGTTTACATAAATATATAGCCTATTAATCCAAATCAATCGCTATGTCTGTTTGAGACACCAAGTTATTTAGTCACTGCAGTAAGTACGTGTGTTCGCATCCACAGGAACGACATGGGTTAGCCTACTCTATACAGTATCTACAACCTTACTAGTGTTCACCTCACAACCACAGATTGTTGATCTAGTTATTGACAATATTTACACATTACTTTGTCTGTTTTAGTCACTATGTTATTAAGTCACTGCAGTAAATAAATGATGTGTTCACATCCTCAGGAACCACATGGGTTAGCTTACTCTATACAGTATTTACAACCGTACTAGTGTTCACCTCACAACCACAGATTGTTAATCTAGTTATTGACAATATTTACACATTACTTTGTCTGTTTTAGTCACAATGTTATTAAGTCACTGCAGTAATTACGTGTGTTCGCATCCACCGGAACCACATGCGTTAGCCTACTCTATAAAACATTTACAACCTTACTAGTGTTCACTTCACAGCCACAGATGGTTCATTTAGTTATTGACATTATTTACAATTTATTTTGTTCTTTTCAGTCACTGTTATTAAGTCACCACAGTAATTACAACGTTTATTGTTATCCACAGGAACCACATGGGTTAGCCTACTCGGTATTTACAACCGTACTAGTCTTCATTTCACTGCCACAGATGGTTCATATAGTTATTGACATTATTTACACATTGGTTTGTCTGTTTCAGTCACTCTGTTATTTAGTCACTACAGTAATTACAAATTGTGTTCGCATCCACAGGAACCACATGGGTTAGCCTACTTTATACAGTATTTAAAACCTTACTAGTGTTCACCTCACAGCCAAATATGGTTCATCTAGTTATTGACATTATTTACTAGAGCTGCAAATCTTTGGGTGTCCCACGATTCGATTCAATATCGATTCTTGGGTCATGATTCGATTATATATCAAATTTTTTTGATTCAACTCGATTCTCGATTCAAAAACGATATTTTTACGATTCAAAACGATTCTGTATTCATTCAATACACAGGATTTCAGCAGGATCTACCTCAGTCTGCTGACATGCCAGCAGAGTAGTATATATTTTTAAAAAGCTTTTATAATTGCAAAGGACAATGTTTTATCAACTGATTGCAATGATGTAAATTTGTTTTAACTATTAAACGAACCAAAAATATGACTTATTTTATCTTTGTGAAAACATTGCACACAATGTGTTGTCGAGCTTATGAGATGCGATGCAAGTGTGACACTGTTGGTATTTAATTTTTTAATTTTTATAAATGTCTAATGATAATGTCCATGATGGATTTTTAATCACTGCTATGCTGAAATTATAACTAATATTGATACTGTTGTTGATAATATTCATTTTTGTTTCACTACTTTTGGTTTGTTCTGTGTCGTGTTTGTGTCTCGTATCAATTGCTCTGTTTATTGCAGTTCTGAGTGTTGCTGGGTCAGGTTTGGTTTTGGAATTGGATTGCATTGTTATGGTATTGCTGTGTATTGGTTTGTTGCATTGATTAAAAAATAAAAAATACAATAAAAAAATAAAAAGAAAAATCGATTTTTAAAAAAATTAGAATTGCAATTCGAATTCAAATGGATTTTTTCCCACACCCTTATTATTTACACATGTTTTTGTCTGTTTCAATCACTATGTTATTTAGTCACTGCAGCAATTACAACTTGTGTTCGCATTCACAGGAACCACATGGGTTAGCCTACTCTTTACAGTATTTACAACCTCACAGCTACAGATGTTTCATCTAGTTATTGACATTATTTACACATTAATTTGTCTGTTTCAGTCGTTAAGTCACTACAGTAATTACAACGTGTGTTTGCATCCACAGGAACCACATGGGTTAGCCTCCTCTATACAGTATTTACAACCTTACTAGTGTTCACCTCAGAGCCCCAGATGGTTCATTTAGTTATTGACATTATTTACAATTTACTTTGTCCTTTTTAGTCACTGTTATTAAGTCACCACAGTAATTACAATGAAGTGTTTGCATCCACAGGAACCACATGGGTTAGCCTACTCTGTACAGTATTTACAACCTTACTAGTGTTCAATTATGGGAAAATTATAGCAGTTGGCATGTATGGCAAAGAGACAGATCAAGATTTCAACACACACTGTAGGTTGGGAAAAACAAAGAAAAACGAAAAATATTCTTTTATATGTTTACAGAGATAAAAAAGACACATTTCCGACTATAGGCGGAAAAATCACATGCCTGACTCTTTATGCAAGTCTTAAATGGATATCTGGTGCCTGTAGGTCTACAGCATGTCAACCAAATTGTATTTTATTGACGGCTATAGCCCGTCGCCGCACTCAGGTGTGTCGAGACGTGAATGAAAATACATTTCGGAGAGGAAGCCGTCCCCGGTCGCCACATCCTTGATAAATCCGAGGGAGCGGGCCCTCTAAAACGCGTGTGAGAAAACTGGTTGTTGCTGATGAGAAAGGTACGTGACGCCAAAAGACACTCCATCTCAAATGGGCTTCTGGCGGCATCGGAATTGAAGAGTCCAGAAGGATGAGCAGCGGCTACGCGGAGGAGCACACACCAGCGGGCGCCTCCTCGTCGGAATCAAATTCTCGGAAGCCATCAAGTCCTTGTTTAGAAAAATGCATTTGATGGTGTAAAAGATGGCTGCGAAGGCACAGGAAAAAAATGGAGGAAACAAGGACGGCAAGAGGAAAAGGGGTTGCGGAGAAATAACGACGGCTCGGAAAATCTTTTCAAAGATGAATTGCGGACCTCGGGTTCGAAGGCAATCGCAATTTCGCGTGACCTTTGCGTGTCACAGCGCTTTTGCTGCCTCTCAATTTAGGAGTTGTTTTTGTTACTCTTTGTGCCAGGGGGGCCCAACTTCTTTCTTTTCTGATCGGTCACTTTTTATACTGGGATTGTACGGAAATGAATTAAAAAATGTACTATATTGTCTTTGCAAAATACAGCTAAAAAAAATAAATAAATACATAAATAAATAAATGAATACCAAAAAAAAAAAAAAAAAAAAAAAAGCTATTTTCACAAAGCGGATGTTACGGCTAGGTCTCCTGCCTACGCCATTCATCCGTCTGTGCGCTCTTCGGGACACGCCCACGGCCGCGTATATCCAGGGACGAGGCTTGCACGTCTCCGCCCTGCAGCAGCCACCAGGTGCAATCATTTTTTAGCAATCAAAACACCTGTCCTTGATCAGCAGTCTGCCTTCTTAAGCCTGGACAACATGCCATCACTCGCCGGAGTATAGTCTTCTGTACCTGTGTAAGCATCCCGTGTCTGGCTTCCATCCCGCGTACTCGCTCTTCTCCTGCGACTTCCGTGTTTCCGTTGTGTCTGATGATCCTGTGGTCTTCTCCTGTGATCCCCTGTTGTTCCCCTTGCCTCC
Source organism: Nerophis ophidion (assembly GCF_033978795.1). Lineage (NCBI taxonomy): Eukaryota > Metazoa > Chordata > Actinopteri > Syngnathiformes > Syngnathidae > Nerophis > Nerophis ophidion. The sequence goes on from NC_084635.1 coordinate 30,052,293, forward strand.
CGGAATGCCCTTTTGGATTCTTGACCTCCCGCTTGGACACGTTCCTCTCGCCGCCCTGTGGATTTCCGTGTTTTTTCGTCTCTTCACAACATTTGGTAACACACACCTCAGCTAAATACTTCACATAGACTGTCACCTTTTGCATCTAGTTCACACTCCATTTCCTTAGTTTATGTTCTATTGTTATATATATATATATATATATATATATATATATATATATATATATATATATATATATATATATATAAAATAAATCTTTGGACATTACTGCCACCTGATGTCAGTCTGCCGTCATCTCCCCTGTTCAAACCACAACAGTGGAAACTGTGTGGAAACATTATTTGGCTTTAAAACTATCGATAAAGGTGAAGCTATAAAAACTGACGCATCAGCAGTGTTGTAGTTACTTCTAAATCACTAATCCTCGACTCCATGGCGACAAATAAACTATACTTCTCACAAGTAAGTATTTTGACACACCGTAGGAGGATACAATAGCTAACCGCTAACAGCTAAACTAGCGCTCCTGAATGTAAACAAAATGGGTGGATCCAAACAAATATCCGCTGTGACAATACCAAGTACAAGATCTGTAAGTAGTCAATGTTAGACTGAATACATTGATATTTTTAATACTTTAAAAATATTTGGTCATTTTTTGTATTGTTTTTAAAATCAGGAAATATAAACGTTAATCATAACCAATGTACAATTCTGTAAGTAGTTAGTATCGGATCTATACCCACCTTTTTATTATGACCCAAAACTTATGTAAAGTATCCAAACAGCAGAACAATAAGTGTTAGTATTCCATTTTAACATAATTAATAGGGGATTAAACCGTGCGTGAGAGCAATGGTGGGTGGGTAATCATTCTGCAATGCAGTCTGCTGAAAATGATGGAAAACGCCACACCGCACAGCCAGTTGTGGTCAGAGTTGGAATTGCCCAAAAAAAATAACAAAATATCATACGATATTCAACACAAATTTGTGACGTTTCACGTGTCAGGTAAATCGTATCGAATGGGGCCATACGTTCGATAAAACATGTTAAAACAGAAAGTAAGCAGATATTAGCAGTAAATGAACAAGTAAATTAACTATCCATTTTCTACAGCTTGTCCCTCATAATTTTGACGAAATAATAGAATGAGAAAATGTAACCCGCATTCATCGCTTTAAAGTTTGACAGCCCAAATGAATACGTCGCCATTTAAACATGACCACATCTACTTGGATTTGTTTGAGACATCCGTTTTTACGCCGCACGCAGAGAAGGATGAGGACCTTGAGACTGATAAGCAGCGGCAAAGTCGCTGGGTTCCCATGACGCACAACAGTTGCAAGGATTGATTAAAATGACCTTTCTGAGAGGCAATTTATCGCAAAGAAAATCTGGTTATGAGACCATTAGGCTTTTTGACTCTCAGACTTTGATGCACAATTGAAAATAATGCACGCCGCTATTTATTTTCAGGGTTCCCGGGTCATGACAAGGCTGTCCGCTCATGAACAAAATCATTATCGTCTCCTGTTATTTCGCAGCGTTTGATGGCGTCTGCCTTACTGACAAAGACACTTTTAGTTATTAATATGCACTTTTGATTAAAGTTTGATTCCAGAAAGAGCTCTAGTTTAGATATCACACGACTTATAGTAGGCCGAAATGTAACCTCAGAGGCACTCAGTCGTACCGCAATAACTCGATTGCTTCTATGACAGAGTTCTTAACTCATGGGCCCTCAAACTACGGCCCACCAGCAAACACAATCCGGCCCACGGGTTGTATTTATTTTATTACATTGTTCACAAATCTGTGTTAGTGAGCATTTGTTCTTTGCTAAAATAATCCATCCCACCTCACAGGTGTGGCGTATCAAGATGCTGACTAAAGAGCCTGATTATTGCACAGGTGTGTTGTAGGCTGCCCACAATAAAAGGCCAGTTTTATCACAATGCACAATGCCACAGATGTTGATGAGTTTTTGAGGGACCGTGCATGTCCACAAGAGCTTTTGCCAGCCATTTGAATGTTCATTTCCCGACCGTAACCCGTCTCCAAAGGCGTTTCAGAGAATTTGGCAGTACATCTACCCGGCCTCACAACCGCAGACCATGTGTAACCACACCAGCCCAGGATCCTATATTGCTGATTGTATTGTACCATATATCCCGGCAATAAATCTGCGTCCAAAGAACTCCGGCTTAATAGTGATTCCCAGAGCCCAAAAAAGTCTGCGGGCTATAGAGCGTTTTCTATTGGGGCTCCAGTACTGTTACCCGGTAACAGAGATGCTACCTCAGTAGAAGCATTTAAGTCCCATCTTAAAACTCATTTGTATACTCTAGCTTTTAAATAAACCCCCCGTTTAGACCAGTTGATCTGCCCTTTCTTTTTTGCTCTGTCCCCCTCTCCTTTGTGGAGGGGTGGGGACAGGCTCGGTGGCCACGGATGTAGCGCTGGCCGTCCATGGTCGGGACCCAGGGTGGACCGTAAATCTGTGCATCGGTTGGGGACTTCTCTGCGCTGCTGACCTGTCTCCGCTCGGGATGGTCTCCCGCTGGCCCCACTATGGACTGGACTCTCACAATATAATGCTAGATCCACTCGACGTCCATTGCACCAGTCGCCCGAGGGAGGGGGGGTCCCCTCCAAGGATTCTCCTTGTCCCATTGGGTTGAGTTTTTCCTTGTCCGGATGTGGGATCTGAGGCCGAGGATGTCGTTGTGGCTTGTGCAGCCCTTTGAGACACTCGTGATTTAGGGATATATAAATAAACATTGACTGATGATTGATTGATCTGCATGGTTGTCTGAGACCAGCCACCTGGACAGCTGCTGCAACAATTGGTTATCATAAGCTAAAATGTCTGCACCAACTGTGAGAAACCGTCTCGTCCTGTCTGCAGTTTCTCGTCGTAACTGTCTTGAGTTTTCACAGAGATACCGTGATGCGATCCTGAGGCCCATTATCTCATGTTGCAGCATGACAATACTCGGCTCCATGTTGCAAGTATCTACACACAATTCCTGCAAGGTAAAATCATCCCAGTTCTTGCTTAGCTGACATACTTACCGGACATGTCCCCCATTCAGTATGTTTGGGATGCTGCGGATGGACGTATACATCAGCGTGTTCCACTCCCTGCCAATATCCAGCACAGCCATTGAAAAGGAGTGGACCAACATTCCACAGGCCACAATAAACAACCTGATCAACTATATGCGAAATGTGTTGCACTGCGTGCGGCGAATGGTGGTCACACGAGATACTGACTGCTCCTCCAACCTGCCCAGTCCCCCAGTAAAGCAAAACTTCACATTCCAGGTGGCTGGTCTCAGGTGATCATGGAGTTGCACCTGCTGGGTGTGGAGGTCTTGGGCAGGTGTGGTTACATGTGGTCTGCGGTTGTGAGGCCGGGTGGATGTACTGCCAAATTCTCTGAAACACCTTTGGAGACGGCTTAAGGTAGAATAATGAACATGCAATTCGCTGGCAACAGCTCCGGTGGACATTTTTGCAGTCAGCATGCCAACTGCACGCTCCCTCAGAACCTGCCAACATCTGTGGCATTGTGATGTGGGATAAAACTGCCCTTTTATTGTGGGCAGCCTAATCTACATTCTACAGAGGCACTATAGAGAGCCTGCTGACCAACAGCATCTCTGTCTGGACTGGAGCCTGCAATGCCTCGGACTGGAGGTCTCTCCAGAGAGTGGTAAGGACGGCAGAAAAGATCATCAGGACTCCTCTTCCTTCTATCCAGGAGATCGCAAAAAGCCGCTGCCTGACCAGGGCTCAGAAAATCTGCAAAGACTCCTTCCACCCCCACCAAGGACTGTTTTCACTGCTGGACTCTAGAAAGAGGTTCCGCAGCCTCCGAGGCAGAACCTCCAGGTTCTGTAACAGCTACTTCCCTCAGGCCGTAAGACTCTTGAACGCTTCATAATTAAATGATCCCCTCAACTCCCCCCAAAATGGATTAACTCGCTGGAATAAAAAAGACAATATAACATACATCCATAAACGTGGACGCATGCGAAAAAGTGCAATATATTTATCTGTACAGTAATCTATTTATTCATATATATACAGTATATATTATTTATATATATTTATTTATTATATATATATGTATATATTATTTATATATATTTATTTAATTATATATGCACCCTATTCCTTTTTTTATCCTTCACTACCATGAGCTTATGTAATGAAATGTTCTTCTTATCTGTGCTAAAAAGTTAAAATTTGAATGACAAAAAAAAAGGAAGTCTAAAAGGTTGAACAAATTAACCTTTTAATAGGGACCCAAACAAGTTTTGCATTGAACATTGAACATGCAAGGCTTATATAACTTTATAGTCACATACAGAATTGAGTTTCAACTTATAATAATGAGTAAAAAATATCAATGGCATATCAAATAAAATTAAAATTAAAATTGGGGGAGCTGGGTTTGGTGGTAGCGGGGGTGTAAATTGTAGCGTCCCGGAAGAGTTAGTGCTGCAACGGATTCTGGGTATTTCTTCTGTTGAGTTTATGTTTTGCTACGGTGCAGATGTTCTCCCGAAATATGTTTGTCATTCTTGTTTGGTGTGGCTTCACAGTGGGGCGCATATTTGTAAAGGTGTTAAAGTTGTTTATGCGGCCACCCTCAGTGTGACCTGTATGGCTGTTGATCAAGTATGACTTGCATTCACTTTTGTGTGTTAAAGCAGCATATATTATGTGACTGGCCCGGCACATTGTTTGCATGGCGGAAAAGCGGACGTGACGACAGGCTGTAGAGGACGCTAAAGGCAATGCCTTCAAGGCACGCCCCCAATATTTTTGGAAATCGGGAGAAATCCGGAAGAATGGTTGCCCCGGGAGATTTTCGGGAAGGGCACTGAACTTTGGGAGTCTCCTGGGAAATTTGTGAGGGTTGGCATGTATGAGTATCAGCGGTGAATGCAGTGTTACAGAGGCATTGCCGCTGTATAATACCGGCGGGCCAGCTCTAATCTTAATTTGATATTACCTCAAGGGCCAAATGAAATTACACGGCTGGCCAAATTTGGCCCGTGGGCCAGATTTTGACACCCGTGGTCTAGAGCAGTGGTTCCCAAAGTGGGCGGTACCGCCCCCCATGGGGGCGGTGAGGAAGAAGGGGGCGGTAGGGGGGCGGCAGTCCGAAGTCGAAGTCAGAAGTTCGTTTGTTTGACGATTTGTACACAACACGTGCAGCAGGACGAGTCAGTGGACGACGCATCAGGGTCCGGTTACCACACGCCGCTCTGGCCCAGTCAGATCCGACAGCATAGACTCCATCCCATTAATATTAAGTGTGAGACAATGAAGGTTACTGGTGGAATGTTTATTTACCATTCTATGTTGCTGAAACAGTTAAAACTGCTAAAAAATAAATTGGTTTACTAAATTGGGTTTTATTTGTGAAATACACATTTGTGTTTAACCTTTCTCTTTTCAAATTGCAGCATACCAAATATCAAGAAAGAGGTGTTTGTTTCCATATGTGTCTGTGGGGGTGGGGGGGGCGCTAGGAATTCACTGGGGAGCCAAGGGGGCGCCAGCCTGCAAAAGTTTGGGAACCATTGGTCTAGAGGCACACTTGTGCAATAATCATGCTGTTTAAGCGGCATCTTGATATATGTCACACCTGTTAGGTGGGATGGATTGTCTTGGCAACGAAGAAATGCTCACTAACACAGATTTAGTCAAACAATATTTGAGAGGAATAGATATTTTGTGTCTATAGTAAAAGTTTTGTATCTTTGAGTTCAACCAAAAGTGTCACGTTTATATTTTTATTCAGAATAGCAGTGGCTAGCATTGCAAATGTGTGCAAGCTTTTGACCACAATTTTAGTTGCTACTCGGCAGAATCATGGGTCAGAATCTGTCTTGTCTTGCTCGTCTAAATGAGAAGGCATTGTTTTTATTCTAACAAATAAAAGCGCAACCAGGATAGGCGGTGAGTTAGTACCTCTAGTATTCAGATGGCGTGCTGGCGTTACTGCCGCCGGGATGAGATAGGAGCAGTTAAATTGCGACTTCCATTTATAATTTTCGCATGCGGTGTGTTCAAAAGTTTCAGTGTATTGCTCGCATGTCCTCTAGCAGACTTATAATTTGAACAAGAAGCACTATTGTTAAGTTAAGTTAAAGTACCAATAATTGTCACACACACACAACGTGTAGCTAAATTATTCTCTGCATTTGACCCATCACCCTTGATCAGCCCCTGGGAGGTGAGGAGAGCAGTGAGCAGCAGCGATGCCGCGCCCGGGAATCATTTATTGTAATCTTTTCTTTTAAAATATAGTCAGGTTTAGAGCGTTTGGTGCGCCCGGGCACCGCCATTCCACTCAATGATGTCATCCCCACCCGTAAAGATTGTTTAAGGGAACCTTTTGAAAAAAATGGTAAGCGATTCCCAGGAATTCATATCCCGGTTCTGAAAAAGAAGCGGTTTTCAATTCCCATCCCTCCTCCTGGTGCAGGGGTCGGCAACCCAAAATGTTGAAAGAGCCATATTGGACCAAAAAAACAACAACAAAAAATCTGTCTGGAGCGGCAAAAAAATTAAAGCCTTATACAGTTGTTATAATGATAGCAACACATGATGTAAGTATCTATATTAGCTATATTAGCCTACTATAAAAATGACTTTAAAAGTCTTATATAAGTATTGTTATGAAGGCAACACATGATGTAAGTGTCTATATTAGCTATAATAGCCTACTATCAAAATGACTTCAAAAGTCTTCTATAAGTGTTATAATGAAGGCAACACGTGTGTAAGTGTCTATATTAGCTATCTTAGCCTACTTTCAAAATGACTTCAAAAGTCTTGAATAAGTGTTATAATAAAGACAACACATGATGTAAGTGTCTATATTAGCTATATTAGCCTACTATTACATTTACTTTAAAATGTCTTGTATAAGTGTTAAAAGGAAGTCAACACATGATGTAAGTGTCTATATTGAAAATTACTTTAAAAGTTTTATATACGTGTTATAATGAAGGCCACACGTGATGTAAGTGCTTATATTAGCTCTATTAGCCTACTATCAAAATGACTGGAAACGTCGTATATAAGTTTTATAATGAAGGCAACACATGATGTAAGTGTCTATATTAGTTATATAAGCCTACTATCAAATTTGCTTTAAAAAGTCTTACATAAGTGTTATTATGAAGGCAACACACGACGTAAGTGTCCATATTAGCTATATTAGCCTACTATCAAAATGCCTTCAAAAGTCTTGAATAAGTGTCATAATAAAGACAACACATGATATAAGTGTCTATATTAGCTATATTAGCATACTATCAAATTTACTTCAAAAAGGTCTTATATAAGTGTAAAAAGAAAGGCAACACATGACGTAAGTGTCTATATTGAAAATGATTTTAACAGTTTTATATAAGTGTTATAATGAAGACAACACGTGATGTAAGTGCTTATATTAGCTCTATTAGGCTACTATGAAAATGACTGGAAACGTCATAAATAAGTATTATAATGAAGGCAACACATGGCGTAAGTGTCTATATTAGTTATATAAGCCTACTATCAAATTTACTTTAAAAAGTCTTATATAAGTGTAATTATGAAGGCAACACACAACGTAAGTGTCCATATCAGCTATATTAACCTACTATCAAAATGACTGTAAAAGTCTTGAATAAGTGTTATAATGAAGACAAATAACTTAAATGTATATCGCGCTTTTCTAAACACTCAAATTGCTCACATAGAAGTGGGACTCAACATCCATTCACACCTGGTGGTGGTAAGCTACATCAGTAGCCACAGCTGCCCTGGGGTAGACAACACATGATGTTAGTGTCTATATTAGCTATATTAGCCTACTATCAAATTTACTTTAAAAGGTCTTAAGTGTTAAAAGGAAGGCAACACATGATGTAAGTGTCTATATTGAAAATGACTTTAAAAGTTTTATATAAGTGTAATAATGAAGACAACACGTGAAGTAAGTGCTTATATTAGCTCTATTAGCCTACTATCAAAATGACTGGAAATGTCGTATATAAGTATTATAATGAAGGCAACACACGATGTAAGTGTCTATATTACTTATATTAGCCTACTATCAAAATGACTGTAAAAGTCTTATATAAGTGTTGTAATGAAGGCAACACACAACATAAGTGTCCATATTTGCTATATTAGCCTACTATCAAAATGACTGTAAAAGTCTTATATAAGTGTTATAATGAAGTTAACACAAGATGTGTCTATATTAGCTATCTTAGCCTAATATCAAAATGACTTCAAAAGTCTTGAATAAGTGTTATAATAAAGACAACAAATGATGTAAGTGTCTATATTAGCTATATTAGCCTTCTATCAAATTTACTTTAAAAGGTCTTATATAAGTGTTAAAAGGAAGTCAACACATGATGTAAGTGTCTATATTGAAAATGACTTTAAAAGTTTTATATATGTGTTATAATGAAGGCAACACGTGATGTAAGTGCTTATATTAGCTCTATTAGCCTACTATCAAAATGACTGGAAACATCGTATATAAGTTTTATAATGAAGGCAACACATGATGTAAGTGTCTATATTAGTTATATAAGCCTACTATCAAAGTTGCTTTAAAAAGTCTTATATAAGTGTTATTATGAAGGCAACACATGATGTGTCTAATTTAGCTATATTAGCCTACTATCAAAATGCCTTCAAAAGTCTTGAATAAGTGTCATAATAAAGACAACACATGATATAAGTGTCTATATTAGCTATATTAGCATACTATCAAATTTACTTCAAAAAGGTCTTATATAAGTGTACAAAGAAAGGCAACGCATGTTGTAAGTGTCTATATTGAAAATGACTTTAACAGTTTTATATAAGTGTTATAATGAAGACAACACGTGATGTAAGTGCTTATATTAGCTCTATTGGGCTACTATCAAAATGACTGGAAACGTCATATATAAGTATTATAAGGAAGGCAACACACGGCGTAAGTGTCTATATTAGTTATATAAGCCTACTATTAAATTTACTTTAAAAAGTCTTATATAAGTGTTATTATGAAGGCAACACATGATGTGTCTAATTTAGCTATATTAGCCTACTATCAAAATGCCTTCAAAAGTCTTGAATAAGTGTCATAATAAAGACAACACATGATATAAGTGTCTATATTAGCTATATTAGCATACTATAAAATTTACTTCAAAAAGGTCTTATATAAGTGTAAAAAGAAAGGCAACACATGATGTGTCTATATTGAAAATGATTTTAACAGTTTTATATAAGTGTTATAATGAAGACAACACGTGATGTAAGTGCTTATATTAGCTCTATTGGGCTACTATCAAAATGACTGGAAAAGTCATATATAAGTATTATAAGGAAGGCAACACACGGCGTAAGTGTCTATATTAGTTATATAAGCCTACTATCAAATTTACTTTAAAAATTCTTATATAAGTGTTATTATGAAGGCAACACACGACGTAAGTGTCTATATTAGCCTACTATCAAAATGACTGTAAAAGTCTTGAATAAGTGTTATAATGAAGACAAATAACTTAAATTTATATCGCGCTTTTCTAAACACTCAAATTGCTCACATAGAAGTGGGACTCAACATCCATTCACACCTGGTGGTGGTAAGCTACAACAGTAGCCACAGCTGCCCTGGGGTAGACAACACATGATGTAAGTGTCTATATTAGCTATATTAGCCTACGATCAAATTTACTTTAAAAGGTTATAAATAAGTGTTAAAAGGAAGGCAACACATGATGTAAGTGTCCGTATTGAAAATGACGTTAATAGTTTTATATAAGTGTTATAATGAAGACAACACATCATGTAAGTGTCTATATTAGCTTTATTAGTCTACTATCAAATTTACTTTAAAAGGTATTATATAAGTGTTATCAAGAAGGCAACACATGACGTGTCTATATTGAAAATGACTTTAAAAGTTTTATATAAGTGTTATAATGAAGACAACACATTATGTAAGTGTCTATATTAGCTTTATTAGTCTACTATCAAATTTACTTTAAAAAGGTATTATATAAGTGATATAAGGAAGGCAACACATGACGTAAGTGTCTATATTGAAAATGACTTTAAAAGTTTTATATAAGTGTTATAATGAAGACAACACGTGATTTAAGTGCTTGTATTAGCTCCATTAGCCTACTATCAAAAATGACGTAAATCTTCGTTGACAGAAATGTTGTATTTATTTTTTTTATTTTACACATTTTTGCAACATTGGAAATCATTACTAAATATTTAGGCTTCTCACATAACATATTTTCTGAAAATCACTGTCTTAGAAATGCCAAAAGGTAAAGATTTGTGGGTCCAAGTTAAAGGAAACAGCAAGCAGTCTTCTCCTAATGGATTCATCACAATCTTTGCAAGCTGGGTAACGTTTACTGTGGTCTGGAACAACATGGCGCACAAACAACTATGAGAAATGCAGCTGATATTACGTACAGATAATGTGTCATGAGACGTGCAAATATAAATTAAATACAGAAAATAAGTAAAGGAAATTAAATAAGCTCAAACGAGGCATAGTGATACAATACGTACATACAGCTAGCCTAAATACCATTGATTAGCTTGCAGTCATGCACTGACCAAATACGCCTGATTAGCAAATCAATAACATCAACAAAGCTCACCTTTGTGCATTTTACGCACAGCATAAAACGTTTGGTGGACAAAGGATGAATGGACTAAAACATGTCCTTTTGTGGCAGCATTGGAGAAAGTTATACATGCAAACCGGGGGTCGGTAACCCGCGGCTCTAGAGCTGCATGCGGCTCTTTAGCGCCGTCCTATTGGCTCTCTGGAGCTTTAACAAAAATGTATGAAAAATGGAAAAAGAATAGGGGAAAAAACATTTTCTGCAGGACAAACATGACACAAACCTCCCTAATTGTTATGAAGCACACCATTTACATGAAACATGACTCACTGATTCGAGTATTTGGCGAGCGCCATATTGTCCTAATCATTTTGGTGGTCCTTGAACTCACCGTAGCTTGTATAACTTTCTCCGACTTTCTACGACGTGTGTTATGCCACTTCTTTTTCCGTCTCATTTTGTCCACCAAACTTTTAACATTGTGCATGAATGCACAAAGGTGAGTTTTGTCGATGTTATTGACTTGTGTGGAGTGCTAATCAGACATATTTGGTCACTGCAAGACTGAAAGCTAATCAACGCTAACATGCTATTTAGGCTAACTTTATGTACATATTGCATCATTATGCCTCATTTGTAGCTATATTTAAGCTCATTTAATTTCCTTTAAGTCCTCTTAATTCAATTTATATCTCATCAATCAATCAATGTTTATTTATATAGCCCCAAATCACAAATGTCTCAAAGGACTGCACAAATCATTACGACTACGACATCCTCGGAAGAACCCACAAAAGGGCAAGGAAAACTCACAACCAGTGGGCAGGGAGAATTCACATCCAGTGGGACGCCAGTGACAATGCTGAATATGAGAAACCTTGGAGAGGACCTCAGATGTGGGCAACGCCCCCCCCCTCTAGGGGACCTAAAGCAATGGATGTCGAGCGGGTCTAACATTATACTGTGAAAGTTCAATCCATAGTGGCTCCAACACAGCCGCGAGAGTTCAGTTCAAAGCGGATCCAAAGCAGCAGCGAGAGTCCCGTCCACAGGAAACCATCCCAAGTGGAGGCGGATCAGCAGCGTAGAGATGTCCCCAACCGATACACAGGCGAGTGGTCCATTCTGGGTCCCGACGAGCGGTCCATCCTGGGTCTCGACTCTCGACATGGTCATCGGACCGGACCCCCTCCACAAGGGAGGGGGGGACATAGGAGAAAAAAGAAAAGAAGCGGCAGATCAACTGGTCTAAAAAGGAGGTCTAGTTAAAGGCTAGAGTATACAGATGAGTTTTAAGGTGAGACTTAAATGCTTCTACTGAGGTAGAATCCCGAACTGTTACTGGGAGGGCATTCCAGAGTACTGGAGCCCGAACGGAAAACGCTCTATAGCCCGCATACTTTTTTTGGGCTCTAGGAATCACTAATAAGCCAGAGTCTTTTGAACGCAGATTTCTTGCCGGGACATATGGTACAATACAATCGGCAAGATAGGATGGAGCTAGACCGTGTAGTATTTTATACGTAAGTAGTAAAACCTTAAAGTCACATCTTAAGTGCACAGGAAGCCAGTGCAGGTGAGCCAGTACAGGCGTAATGTGATCAAACTTTCTTGTTCTTGTCAAAAGTCTAGCAGCCGCATTTTCTACCAACTGTAATCTTTTAATGCTAGACATGGGGAGACCCGAAAATAATACGTTACAGTAATCGAGACGAGACGTAACAAACGCATGGATAATGATCTCGGCGTCTTTAGTGGACAAAATGGAGCGAATTTTAGCAATATTACGGAGATAAAAGAAGGCCGTTTTAGTAACGCTTTTAATGTGTGACTCAAAGGAGAGAGTTGGGTCGAAGATAATACCCAGATTTTTTACCGAGTCACCCTGTTTTATTATTTGGTTGTCAAATGTTAAAGTTGTATTATTAAATAGAGGTCGGTGTCTAGCAGGACCGATAATCAGCATTTCCGTTTTTTTGGCGTTAAGTTGCAAAAAATTAGCGGACATCCACATTGTTTAATTTCATTAAGACACGCCTCCAGCTGACTACAATCCGGCGTGTTGGTCAGCTTTAGGGGCATGTAGAGTTGGGTGTCATCAGCATAACAGTGAAAGCTAATACCGTATTTGCGTATGATGTCACCTAGCGGCAGCATGTAGATGCTGAAGAGTACAGGGCCAAGGACCGAACCCTCATGACACACTATTTGTATATAATATGGCTTTTGATTTTTCGCGGCTCCAGACGGATTTGTTTTTCTATTTTTGGTCCAATATGGCTCTTTCAACATTTTGGTTTGCCGACCCCTGCATGTAAACAAACTGTGGCGAGTTCAAGGATTGGTGAAATTAGTAGGACAAAGTAGTGCTTGGCAAATCCTCTCACCAGTGAAGCAAGTTTGACATAAACAGTGGGATTTCTAACAATTAGAAAGGTTTGTGTGATGTTTTTTTCTCCTACAGAAAATATATCAAAACATTTTAACACATCTCTGAAAGATGGCTGACCCCCGCCCTAGTCCATGTTGGGGTGTTCTTTATATATTCGGACGTTATTCTTGTCTTTATTTTACAACAACAACAAAAGAATATTCCCAAAAGTTCGTACAAAGTGGGGACGTGTGCCTCGCCGTTGGCGGGTGTCTGCAAAAGACCGAAAACCTGGGTCAGGATAATGAACGATTGAAATTCTCCAAGACAAAATATCAGACTAGAAATAAAGATTTACTTTGATGCGTGGAAAAAGTGCGAGCGATTAATATCAAGACGCAACTGCCTGATTTCTTTAGAGGATAAAGAAGAAAAAGGGATTGGACTACTTGAGTTCGTCAAGGTTTTAGAAAGTTATGCGAGACCTCATCTCTTTTTTCTTTTTTCCACAGCTGGCTGCCAAACAATCTATCCTCCAAAACTGGACAATCCATCTTGCCTGCTCATTATGTTCTATGCACCCAAGAAGAAAGTGCTTGGTGTGTGTATGTGTGTGTGTGTGTGTGTGTGTGTGTGTGTGTGTGTGTGTGTGTGTGTGTTCTTGTATTTCCAACCTTCTTGAGACATCAACAAGGACAAGTAGCTTCCATATGAGGAATGGTGAACAAGTTAGGACCGAATTCATGGTCCCGATACAGAAAACCATTGCATTTAATAGCGAATGAAATACTAGAGTCCGTGAACATTGCTCCAAAGTCAGGATGGATGTACAAATACACTATGGTACTAAGACTATAGTGATCATTAACAGTTAGTTTCCACAGCCGGGTTGCCCAAAGTACGGCACAGGTGCCATCTGTGGCCCGTAACTCGTTGGTCATCGGCCTTAAGCATCCATCCATCCATTTTCAACCGCTAATTCTCTTTGGGTCTGTGGTGCCTATCTCAGGTACAATTGGGCGAAAGGCGGAGTACACCCTGGACAAGTCTCCACCTCATTGCAGGGCCAACACAGATAGACAAATTACAAAAAAACAAAAAATAGAGATCCTATTTGCACCCCCTGTGGTGAAATCTATCAAAATGAGAATGGTCCCAAAAAGGAGGGATTTTTCAAATTGACTATGTGTCGGTTTTAAAAGTGCTCCCCCTCTGGTCAACATATGTAATAACAAGTGTGTTAGAAATTTAAATGGGCCCCCTTTTGGCCAAAATTAATACAATAAATACAATAAATATGCATATAGAGACATACTGTAATAACTTGAAGTATATAATGAAGATTAAAAAACAATTACAAATAAAAAACATTTACAAAAAGAACCCCAAAAAACTAAAAGCAGTGTTTTTTCTCACAATGTGTCGAATTTTTTCTTATAAAATTGGGAGCAAGTTTTTTATATTCTTTCTCTTTATGTATTATTGCAATATTTTCTCGTAAAATTATTACTTTTTAAGTAAATTATTACTTTTTAATGCAATGGTGACCTGTGTCATATGATTTGCCATAATATTGCCAATGTTGTTGTTGTTCTGGCAAAATAGTGCTATTTTCTGAGTAAAATTATGACTTTTGTCATAACTTTGCCAAGTAAAACTCCAATGATTGTAATAACATTGCCTTTATTTTAAAGTTTTCTTGTAAAATTGTGACTTTTGTTGAATACAATTACGACTTTTCATAAAATTGCCAAAATTTTAAGCTTTTTTTTGGAAAATTGCGACTGTGCGCTTTGAGTACCTTGAAGGCAGACAAGCGCTATACAAGTATAACCCATTCAACATTTAAAAACAGTCTTTTTCTCACAAAGTGTCGACTTTTTCTTATAAAATTTGGAACAATGTCTCATATTCTTTCGGTTTCTGTAATATTGCCATACTTTCTTGTAAAATTACTACTTTATGTAAAATTTTTACTTTTTAATGCAAAATGGCAACATTTGTCTTAGAAAATTCAGACTTTTATCACAATTTTTGATTTTGTTCTTGTAAAATAGTGAAAATTTGTGAGTAAAATTTTGACTTTTGTAACAATTTTGCCAAGAAAAATTCCAATGATTGTTACAACATTGCCGAAATTTGTAAGTTTACTTATAAAAGTGTGACTTTTGTCAGGTAAAATTACGAATTTTCCTAAAATTGCCAACATTTTAAGCTTTTTCTTGTAAAAATGCGACTGTGCACTCAGAGTACCTTGAAAGTAGACAAGCGCTATAAAAAACAAAAAAACAATGTGTCAACTTTTTTCTTATAGAATTGGGAACAATTTGTCATGTTCTTTCTGTTTCTGTAATATTGCAATATTTTCTCGTAAAATTACTACTTTATGTAAAATTGTTACTTTTTAATGCAAAATGGCAATATTTGTCGTAAAAAATTCAGACTTTTATCACAATATTGCCAATTTTTGTTTTTGTTTTTGTAAAATAGTGACATATTCTGAATAAAATGATGACTCTTGTCATAATTCAAAATTCCAATGGTTATTATAACATTGCCAACATTTTTAAGTTTTCTTGTAAAATTGTGACATTTGTCGAGTAAAAGTACGACTCTTCATAAAAGTGTCAACATTTTAAGCTTTTTCATGTAAAATTGGGACTCTGTGCTCTAAGTACCTATATAGGTATACAAGTACGTCCCATTTAACATTTAAAAACAGTCTTTTTCTCACAATGTGTCGACTTTTTTTCTTGTAAAATTGGGAAAAAATTCTCATATTCTGTTTCTGTAATATTGCAATATTTTCTCGTAAAATTACTGCTTTATGTGAAATTGTTACTTTTTAATGCAAAATGGCAACATTTGTCGTATAAAATTCAAACTTTTATCACAATAATGCCATTTTTGGTTTTTGTTCTTGTAAAAAAGTGACATTTTCTGAGTAAAATTTTGACTTGTCATAATTTTGCCAAGTAAAATTCCAATGATTGTTATAAAATTATTAAAATTCGTAAGTTTTCTTATAAAATGTTGACTTTTGTTGAGTAAAATTATGACACTTTTCATACAATTTCCAACATTTTTAACTTTTTCTTGTAAAATTGCGACTGTGCGCTCTGAGTACCTTGTAGGTAGTGAAGTGAAGTGAATTATATTTATATAGCGCTTTTTCTCTAGTGACTCAAAGCACTTTACATGGTGAAACCCAATATCTAAGTTACATTCAAACCAGTGTGGGTGGCACTGGGAGAAGGTGGGTAAAGTGTCTTGCCCAAGGACACAACGGCCGTGACTAGGTTGGCAGAAGCGGGAATCGAACCTGCAACCCACAAGTTGCTGGCACGGCCACTCTACCAACTGAGCTAGTACAAACCATTTAACATTTAAAAAGCAGTCTTTTTCTCACAATGCGTCGACTTTTTTCTTATAAAATTGGGAACAATGTCTCATATTCTTTCGGTTTCTGTAATATTGCAATTTTTTCTTGTAAAATCACTACTTTAGGTTAAATTGTTACTTTTTAATGCAAAATGGCAACATTTGTCATATAAAATTCAGACTTTTATCACAATATTGCCAATTTTTATTTTTGTTCGTGTAAAATAGTGACATTTTCTGAGTAAAATTATGACTTTTGTCAACATTTTCCAAGCAAAATTCCTATTAGTATTACAATATTGCCAACATCTTAAATTTTTTTTATAAAATTGTGACTTTTGTCGAGTAAAAGTACGATTCTTTTCATGAAATTGCCAACATTTTAAGCTTTTTCTTGGAAAAATGCGACTGTGAGCTATGAGTACCTTGAAGGCAGACAAGCACTATAAAAATATAAGCCATTTAACATTTAAAAGCAGTCTTTTTCTCACAATGCGTCGACTTTTTTCTTATACATTTGGGAACAATGTCTCATATTCTTTCAGTTTCTATAATATTGCCATACTTACTTGTAAAATGACTAATTTATGTAAAATTGTTACTTTTTAATGCAAAATGGCAATATTTGTCGTAAAAAATTCAGACTTTTATCACAATATTGCCAATTTTTGTTTTTGTTTTTGTAAAATAGTGACATATTCTGAATAAAATGATGACTCTTGTCATAATTCAAAATTCCAATGGTTATTATAACATTGCCAACATTTTTAAGTTTTCTTGTAAAATTGTGACATTTGTCGAGTAAAAGTACGACTCTTCATAAAAGTGTCAACATTTTAAGCTTTTTCATGTAAAATTGGGACTCTGTGCTCTAAGTACCTATATAGGTATACAAGTACGTCCCATTTAACATTTAAAAACAGTCTTTTTCTCACAATGTGTCGACTTTTTTTCTTGTAAAATTGGGAAAAAATTCTCATATTCTGTTTCTGTAATATTGCAATATTTTCTCGTAAAATTACTGCTTTATGTGAAATTGTTACTTTTTAATGCAAAATGGCAACATTTGTCGTATAAAATTCAAACTTTTATCACAATAATGCCATTTTTGGTTTTTGTTCTTGTAAAAAAGTGACATTTTCTGAGTAAAATTTTGACTTGTCATAATTTTGCCAAGTAAAATTCCAATGATTGTTATAAAATTATTAAAATTCGTAAGTTTTCTTATAAAATGTTGACTTTTGTTGAGTAAAATTATGACACTTTTCATACAATTTCCAACATTTTTAACTTTTTCTTGTAAAATTGCGACTGTGCGCTCTGAGTACCTTGTAGGTAGTGAAGTGAAGTGAATTATATTTATATAGCGCTTTTTCTCTAGTGACTCAAAGCACTTTACATGGTGAAACCCAATATCTAAGTTACATTCAAACCAGTGTGGGTG
The DNA here is from genome assembly GCF_033978795.1 of Nerophis ophidion. Classification (NCBI taxonomy): domain Eukaryota; kingdom Metazoa; phylum Chordata; class Actinopteri; order Syngnathiformes; family Syngnathidae; genus Nerophis; species Nerophis ophidion. The sequence continues at coordinate 30,070,165 of NC_084635.1, forward strand.
GCACTGGGAGAAGGTGGGTAAAGTGTCTTGCCCAAGGACACAACGGCCGTGACTAGGTTGGCAGAAGCGGGAATCGAACCTGCAACCCACAAGTTGCTGGCACGGCCACTCTACCAACTGAGCTAGTACAAACCATTTAACATTTAAAAAGCAGTCTTTTTCTCACAATGCGTCGACTTTTTTCTTATAAAATTGGGAACAATGTCTCATATTCTTTCGGTTTCTGTAATATTGCAATTTTTTCTTGTAAAATCACTACTTTAGGTTAAATTGTTACTTTTTAATGCAAAATGGCAACATTTGTCATATAAAATTCAGACTTTTATCACAATATTGCCAATTTTTATTTTTGTTCGTGTAAAATAGTGACATTTTCTGAGTAAAATTATGACTTTTGTCAACATTTTCCAAGCAAAATTCCTATTAGTATTACAATATTGCCAACATCTTAAATTTTTTTTATAAAATTGTGACTTTTGTCGAGTAAAAGTACGATTCTTTTCATGAAATTGCCAACATTTTAAGCTTTTTCTTGGAAAAATGCGACTGTGAGCTATGAGTACCTTGAAGGCAGACAAGCACTATAAAAATATAAGCCATTTAACATTTAAAAGCAGTCTTTTTCTCACAATGCGTCGACTTTTTTCTTATACATTTGGGAACAATGTCTCATATTCTTTCAGTTTCTATAATATTGCCATACTTACTTGTAAAATGACTAATTTATGTAAAATTGTTACTTTTTAATGCAAAATGGCAATATTTGTCGTAAAAAATTCAGACTTTTATCACAATATTGCCAATTTTTGTTTTTGTTTTTGTAAAATAGTGACATATTCTGAATAAAATGATGACTCTTGTCATAATTCAAAATTCCAATGGTTATTATAACATTGCCAACATTTTTAAGTTTTCTTGTAAAATTGTGACATTTGTCGAGTAAAAGTACGACTCTTCATAAAAGTGTCAACATTTTAAGCTTTTTCATGTAAAATTGGGACTCTGTGCTCTAAGTACCTTGTAGGTATACAAGTATGACCCATTTAACATTTAAAAACAGTCTTTTTCTCACGTGTCGACTTTTTTCTTGTAAAATTGGGAAAAAATTCTCATATTCTGTTTCTGTAATATTGCAATATTTTCTCGTAAAATTACTGCTTTATGTGAAATTGTTACTTTTTAATGCAAAATGGCAACATTTGTCATATAAAATTCAAACTTTTATCACAATAATGCCATTTTTGGTTTTTGTTCTTGTAAAAAAGTGACATTTTCTGAGTAAAATTTTGACTTGTCATAATTTTGCCAAGTAAAATTCCAATGATTGTTATAAAATTATTAAAATTCGTAAGTTTTCTTATAAAATTTTGACTTTTGTTGAGTAAAATTATGACACTTTTCATACAATTTCCAACATTTTTAACTTTTTCTTGTAAAATTGCGACTGTGCGCTCTGAGTACCTTGTAGGTAGTGAAGTGAAGTGAATTATATTTATATAGCGCTTTTTCTCTAGTGACTCAAAGCACTTTACATGGTGAAACCCAATATCTAAGTTACATTCAAACCAGTGTGGGTGGCACTGGGAGAAGGTGGGTAAAGTGTCTTGCCCAAGGACACAACGGCCGTGACTAGGTTGGCAGAAGCGGGAATCGAACCTGCAACCCACAAGTTGCTGGCACGGCCTCTCTACCAACTGAGCTAGTACAAACCATTTAACATTTAAAAAGCAGTCTTTTTCTCACAATGCGTCGACTTTTTTCTTATAAAATTGGGAACAATGTCTCATATTCTTTCGGTTTCTGTAATATTGCAATTTTTTCTTGTAAAATCACTACTTTAGGTTAAATTGTTACTTTTTAATGCAAAATGGCAACATTTGTCATATAAAATTCAGACTTTTATCACAATATTGCCAATTTTTATTTTTGTTCGTGTAAAATAGTGACATTTTCTGAGTAAAATTATGACTTTTGTCAACATTTTCCAAGCAAAATTCCTATTAGTATTACAATATTGCCAACATCTTAAATTTTTTTTATAAAATTGTGACTTTTGTCGAGTAAAAGTACGATTCTTTTCATGAAATTGCCAACATTTTAAGCTTTTTCTTGGAAAAATGCGACTGTGAGCTATGAGTACCTTGAAGGCAGACAAGCACTATAAAAATATAAGCCATTTAACATTTAAAAGCAGTCTTTTTCTCACAATGCGTCGACTTTTTTCTTATACATTTGGGAACAATGTCTCATATTCTTTCAGTTTCTATAATATTGCCATACTTACTTGTAAAATGACTAATTTATGTAAAATTGTTTCTTTTCAGTGCAAAATGGCAACATTTGTCATATGAAATTCACACTTTTATCACAATATTGCCAATTTTTGTTTTTGTTCTTGTAAAATAGTGATATTTTCTGAGTAAAATTTTGACTTTTGTCATAATTTTGCCAGGAAAAATTCCAATGATTGTTACAACATTGCCGAAATTTGTAAGTTTTCTTATAAAATTGTGACTTTTGTCGGGTAAAATTACGACTTTCATAAAATGGCCAACATTTTAAGCTTTTTCTTGTAAAAATGCGACTGTGCAGTCTGAGTACCTTGAAGGTAGACAAGCCCAATACAGAAATAACCCATTTAACATTTGAAAACAGTCTATTTTTCACAATGTGTCAACTTTTTTCTTATAAAATTAGGAACAATTTATAATTTTCTTTCTGTTTCTGTAATATTGCAATATTTTCTTGTAAAATTACTACTTTATGTAAAATGTTTACTTTTTAATGCAAAATTGCAACATTTGTCATATAAAATTCAGACTTTTATCACAATAATGGCAATTTTGGTTTTTGTTTTTGTAAAAAAAGTGACATTTTCTGAGTAAAATGTTGATTTATATCATAATTTTGCCAAGTAAAATTCCAATTATTGTTATAACATTGCCAAAATGTGTAAGTTTTCTTATAAAATTGTGACTTTTGTCGAGTAAAATTACGACTCTTTTCATAAAATTGCCAACATTTTTAACCTTTTCTTGTAAAATTGCGACTGTGCGCTCTGAGGTCCTTGTAGGTATACAAGTATAACCCATTTAATATTTAAAAGCAGTCTTTTTTTCACAATGTGTCGACTTTTTTCTTGTAAAATTGGGAAAAAATTCTCATATTCTGTTCCTGCAATATTTTCTCGTAAAATTACTGGTTTATGTAAAATTGTTTATTTTTAATCCAAAATGGCAACATTTGTCATATAAAATTCAAACTTTTTTCACAATAGTGCCAATTTTTGTTTTTGTTCTTGTAAAATAGTGACATTTTCTGAGTAAAATTTTGACTTTTGTCATAATTTTGCCAAGAAAAATTCCAATGATTGTTACAACATTGCCGGAATTTGTAAGTTTTCTTATAAAATTGTGACTTTTGTCGGGTAAAATAACGACTTTTCATAAAATTGCCAACATTTTAAGCGTTTTCTTGTAAAAATGTGACTGTGCAGTCTGAGTACCTTGAAGGTAGACAAGCGCTATACAAAAATAACCCATTTAACCTTTTTTTTTTTCACGATGTGTCAACTTTTTTCTTACAAAATTGGGAACAATTTATCATGTTCTTTCTGTTTCAGTAATATTGCAATATTTTCTCGCAAAATTACTAAATGTAAAATTGTTACTTTTTAATGCAAAATGGCAATACTTGTCGTAAAAATTTCAGACTTTTATCACAATATTGCCAATTTTTGTTTTTATTCATGTAAAATAGTGACATTTTCTGAGTAAAATTATGACTCTTGTCATAATTCAAAATTCCAATGGTTATTATAACATTGCCAACATTTTTAAGTTTTCTTGTAAAATTGTGACATTTGTCTAGTAAAAGTACGACTCTCTTCATAGAAGTGTCAACATTTTAAGCTTTTTCTTGTAAAATTGCGACTCTGTGCTCTGAATACCTTGAAGGTAGACAAGTATGACCCATTCAACATTTAAAAACAGTCTTTTTCTCACAATGTGTCGACTTTTTTCTTGTAAAATTGGGAAAAAATTCTCATATTCTGTTTCTGTAATATTGCAATATTTTTTCGTAAAATTAACTGTTACTTTTTAATGCAAAATGGCAACATTTGTCATATAAAATTCAGACTTATCACAATAATGCCAATTGTGGTTTTTGTTCTTGTAAAAAAAAAGTGACATTTTCTGAGTAAAATTTTGATTTTTGTCATAATTTTGCCAAGTAAAATTCCAATGACTGTTATAAAATTTCCAACATTTGTAAGTTTTCTTATAAATTGTGACTTTTGTCAGGTAAAATTACGACTCCTTTCATAAAATTGCCAACATTTTTAAGCTTTTTCTTGTAAAATTGCAACTCTGTGCTCTGTGTACCTTGAAGGTATACAAGTATAACCCATTTATAATTTAAAAGCAGCACCAACATTTCTAAGTTTCCTTATACAATTTTGACTTTTGTCGAGTAAAATTACGACTCTTTTCATAAAATTTCCAACATTTTACACTTTTTCTTGTAAAATTGCGACTGTTATTGAGTAAAATACAACTTTTTATCATAGTTCACAAATCTTCAGTTTCTCTTGTAAAGTTTTGACTTGCGTTGAGTAAAACGACGACTTTTATTATAATACTGCCAATATTTAAAGTGTTTCTGGTGAAATTGTGACCTTTTTTTTGTGAAATTCAAATGCATTTTTTCACAACAAGCTTTTTTATAATTTGCACAGTATGTGAAGTGAATTATATTTATATAGCGCTTTTCTCTAGTGACTCAAAGCGCTTTACATAGTGAAACCCAATATCTAAGTTACATTTAAACCAGTGTGGGTGGCACTGCGAGCAGGTGGGTAAAGTGCCTTGCCCAAAGACACAACGGCAGTGACTAGGATGGTGGAAGCGGGAATCGAACCTGCAACCCTCAAGTTGCTGGCACGGCTGCTCTACTAACCGAGCTATACCGCCCCATTATTAATGTTGTAAATACAAATCTTTATACATCTAGAAAGGGTGGTCCTAAATAGGCGGGCCTTACTCGGAGGTCTCCAGAAGGTACGAACCACAAAAATGTGTGTGTGGGGGATTAGGACGATGTTATCCACAACCGCACTTGGTGCTATCCAACTATTAATCAATGATTCATTTTCCCCTTCATCATGCGGCCTGCTAATTCCTTCAGGAGACGAGAGCATTACCACTCTTTACTTCTGCGAGCAATTCATTTGTGCGGATTTAAAACGGCCAAGTGTCGGGGGCTGGCTCACTTTTTATTTCTTTTTTGCTCAAAAAACATTAGTCTTTTAATCTCTGCATTTTCTTCTCGCTGTTTGTCACTGGCAACAGGAGCGCTGCAGCTAAGCCACAAACACTTGCAAAGGGAAGATGGTGAATAAATCAAATCTGCTCAAGCAGCTTATAGATGAGGCATGATTGCTGTGCGTGCCACGTATGAAAGAGTCCACTTCTGCCAGTTTATCAGGAGAGCGTTTCATCAAAAGATCGGCTTTTATGGATATTGGAGACGTTTGTGTTGCAAATCCATCACCAACTGTCGGTGTTTACTACGACTATGCTCACGTTGCAGGTCAAGTCCGATTTTTTGCTGTCTTCAGGATGACGGCGTTGCATAAAATCGGCGTCACTAACGTTACTTTTATTAGTAACGAGTAATTTAATTAATAATAATAGTAAGCACAGTACAGTCCATCAAGCGGTGTGGCTTCATAGCTTACCAAAGTCATACTAAAACATTTTTAAGGATTTTTTTAGCGCCGTGTGTAATGGAACATGTAAAATGTTGGTATAGTTTACTTGAATCATATTGCAGTCCACACATCTTTCTTATGTGTGACTGCCATCTACTCGTCACACTTGTCATTTCACCATATAGCAAATAAATTTGTTATTTATTACTTCAGTACTTTGTTATTTATTACTTTGGTACTCTTGTCTTGCTCTGTATATTGTACAGTATTTTGTATTTTGTACTTCTATAGTGTTTTGTATATTGTACAGGATTGCTTATTATTTTTATTGGATAGTAGTCTGTTTATTTCAATTGTTAGTTCAATTGTGTTATTTATTTACCCCATATTTGTTCCCACTACCCCACCTTAAATTGGAGTCTTTAATCTCGTTATATGTACATATAATGACAATAAAGTTCATTATATTCTATTCTATTCTAAAATAGCTCAAAGGTCGGTAAGCACAACCAAAATTATTCAAGGTTGTAAGGCGCACTGTCGAGTTTAGAGAAAATTAAAGGATTTTAAGTGCGCCTTGTAGTCCGAATAATAAAATGTGACCAAGGCGTTTGATTAAACGCTACTTTTTGCGTGGTTTTATATTTCTATTGTTGTAGTTATATTGTAAAACTTTACGTATTTTTATGTTTCTATTGTTGTAGTTATATTGTAAAACTTACACACGTTGCTCAGAGTAATGAATGAGAAATTCCATACGATTAGGAACACTGTTGACGACGGGGAGGTGTTACGGCACTTCTACTTCCGGTTAATAGGAGACGGCGTGGCGCAGTGGAAGAGTGGCCGTGCGCAACCCGAGCGTCCCTGGTTCAATTCCCACCTAGTACCAACCTCGTCACGTCCGTTGTGTCCTGAGCAAGACACTTCACCCTTGCTCCTGATGGGTGCTGGTTAGCACCTTGCATGGCAGCTCCCTCCAATGTGTGTGTGAATGGGTAAATGTGGAAGTAGTGTCAAAGAGCTTTGAGTACCTTGAAGGTAGAAAAGCGCTATACAAGTACAACCCCTTTATTTATCATTTATTTATTACTTCGGTACTCTTGTCTTGCTCTGTATATTGTACAGTATTTTGTACTTCTATAGTGTTTTGTATATTGTACAGGATTGCTTATTATTTTTTATTGGATAGTAGTCTGTTTATTTCAATTGTTAGTTTTTACCTCTTATGTCATTTATTTCACCCCATATTTGTTCCCACTACTGCATCTTAAACTGGAGTCTTTAATCTCGTTATATGCAAATATAATGACAGTAAAGTTCATGCTATTCTATTCTAAAATAGCTCAAAAGGTCAGTAAGCACAACCAAAATTATTCGGGGTTGTAAGGTGCACTGTCGAGTTTCGAGAAAATTAAAAGGATTTTAAGTGCGCCTTGTAGTCCGAATAATAAAATGTGACCGAGGCGTTTGATTCAACGCTACTTTTTACGTGGTTTTATGTTTCTATTGTTGTAGTTATATTGTAAAACTTTACGTGGTTTTATGTTTCTATTGTTTGTAGTTATATTGTAAAACTTACAAACCTTGCTCAAACATACGATTAGGAACACTGTTGACGACGGGAAGGTGGAACGGCACTTATACTTCCGGTTAATAGTTCTAAAAAGGAAGGGCACTGCAGCATTACAATGAGTGAATAATGAGGAATTCCATACGATTAGGAACACTATGGACAACTGGATTTTACTAATCGTATTATGGCCGCCAGCGAAAAAAAAAAATCATAAATTATCCACACCGTTTTATAAGTTTCTAAGTCCGGAATTTACGGTAACTTGAGTAACAATAACCATTCATCTACAGTGCTCAAAAACATGGGATTACTTTGACTTAAAACAAGTAAACTCAGTAACTACTTTTATGTACGTTACAATGCCGTGACCAAGATGTTTGAAGCAACGTGGCACACTACTTTATGTGGTTTTACATTTTTATTGTTGTAGTTATATTGTAAAACTTACAAACGTTGCTTGGAGTAATGAATGATGAATTCCATACGATTAGGAGCACTGTTGACGACGGAAAGGTGGAATGGCACTTCTACTTCCGGTTAATAGTTCTAAAAAGGAAGGGCACTAGTGCATTACAATTAGCGAACTGCTCACAAAGAAGGTACAATAGCACAAACAACATCACACATTTTCAGTGTATTTGCTGTTTTTTTTTTTTTTTTAAACTAATTGTATTACGGCCGCCAACGAATAAAAATCCATAAATTATCCACAACATTTTATAAGCCACAGGGTGGAATTTACGGTAATTTCATCAACGCTAACCATTTATCTTCAGTGCTAGAAAACTTGGGATTACTTTTACTTAAAACGAGTAAACAAATTAACGACTTTTATGTGCGTTACGTTGATGTAACATGGCACGCTACTTTTTGTGTGGTTTTATGTTTTTTTATTGTTATAGTTATATTGTAAAACTTACAAACGTTGCTTAGAGTAATGATTGAGGAATTCCATACCAATAGGAACACTATGGACGACTGGATTTTACTAATCGTATTATAGCCGCCAGCAAAGAAAAAAATCAAATTATCCACACCGTTTTATAAACTTCTAAGTCCGGAATTCATGGTAACTTGAGTAACAATAACCATTTATCTCCAGTGCTCAAAAACATGGGATGACTTTTACTTAAAACAAGTAAACTCAGTAACTACTTTTATGTACGTTACAATGCAGTGACCAAGACGTTTGATGTAACATAGCACGCTACTCTTTATGCGGTTTTATGTTTTTATTGTTGTAGTTATATTGTAAATCTTACAAATTTCGCTTGGAGTAATGAATGAGGAATTCCATACGATTAGAAACACTGTTGACGACGGGAAGGTGGAACGGCACTTCTACTTCCGGTTAATAGTTCTAAAAAGAAAGGGCACTGGTGCATTACAATTAGCGAACTCCTCACAAAGAAGGTACAATAGCACAAACAACATCACACATTTTCAGTGTATTTGCTGTTTTTTTTTTTAAACTAATTGTATTATGGCCGCCAGCGAAAAAAAAATCCATGAATTATCCACAACATTTTATAAGCCACAGGGTGGAATTTACGGTAATTTCATCAAAGCTAACCATTTATCTTTAGTGCTAGAAAACTTGGGATTACTTTTACTTAAAACGAGTAAACTAATTAACCACTTTTATGTGCGTTATATTGATGTAACATGGCACGCTACTTTTTGTGAGGTTTTATGTTTTTTATTGTTATAGTTATATTGTAAAACTTACAAACGTTGCTTAGAGTAAAGAAAGAGGGATTCCATACCAATAGGAACACTACGGACGACTGGATTTTACTAATCGTATTATAGCCGCCAGCGAAGAAAAAAATCATAAATTATCCACACCGTTTTATAAGCTTCTAAGTCCGGAATTTACTGGTAACTTGAGTAACAATAACCATTTATCTCCAGTGCTCAAAAACATGGGATCACTTTTACTTAAAACAAGTAAACTTATTAACTACTTTTATGTACGTTACAATGCCGTGACCAAGACGTTTGATGTAACATGGCACACTACTCTATATGCGGTTTTATGTTTTTGTTGTTGTAGTTATATTGTAAATCTTACAAATGTTGCTTGGAGTAATGAATGAGGGATTCCATACGATTAGGAACACTGTCGACGACGGGAAGGTGGAAAAGGCACTTCTAATTCCGGTTAATAGATCTAAAAAGGAAGGGCACTGGTGCATTACAATTAGCGAACTCCTCACAAAGAAGGTACAATAGCACAAACAACATCACACATTTTCAGTGTATTTGCTGTTTTGTTTTTTTTTTAAACTAATTGTATTATGGCCACCAGTGAAGAAAAATACATAAATTATCCACAACATTTTATAAGCCGCAGGGTGGAATTTACGGTAACATGAGCAACGCTAACCATTTATCTTCAGTGCTCGAAAATTTAGGATTATTTTTACTTAAAATGAGTAAACTAATTAACTAATTTTATGTGCGTTACATTGATATAACATGGCACGCTACTCTTTATGTGGTTTTATGTTCTTATTGTTGTAGTTATATTGTAAAACTTACAGACGTTGCTTGGAGTAATGAATGAGGATTTTCATTCGATTAGGAACACTATGGACGAATGGAAGGTGTAGCGGCACGTATACTTCCGGTTGATAGCTCTAAAAAGCTCTACTAAATATTGTAGTGAGCCAACTCGTCACAAAGAGCGTGTCATGGCACAAACAATGTCACACCTTTTCAGGATATTAGCTTTATTTTTTTTTAAGTAATCGCATAATGGCCGCTAGCGAATAACAATTCATAAATTAATATCCACACTGTTGGCTTCTAAGTCCGGACTTTGCGGTTACTTCGGCAACAATAACCATTTATCTCCGGTGCTCGGAAACATCGGATTACTTTGACTTAAAACGAGTGAACTAATTAACAACTTTTATGTACGTTAGAATGCCGTGACCAAGATGTTTATGTAACATGGCACACTACTCTTTATGTGGTTTTATGTTTTTATTGTTATAGTTATATTGTAAATCTTACAAATGTTACTTGGAGTATTGAATGAGGAATTCCATATGATTAGGAACGCTGTGGACGACTGGAAAGTGGAACAGCACTTCTACTTCCGGTTAATAGCTACTTATTATTATCGGCGGTCACTCGAACGAGTATGACGATCCTCGATGCCTGTGCGCGACTTTGTTTAACGTGGGGAGACTGGTGCACAGAGTCACCACACCATCCTTGACAGAATCGGGTCAAAATCCAGTGGCATGGAGTCCAAGACGACTGGGGACCCTTTTCTGCTGCAGCTTTCTACCACCATCGCAGCCGTTGTGGTAGTTACTAAATCTACCCTCTTTCGCCTGCTCCGTCGTTGAGGGCTCCAGCGAATCCCTGGTGAGGGGGCAGTCAGGTACTATGCCTCTGCCAAGGGCCACGTGGGGTAACAGTAGTAAAAGGGTTAACCTCCTAGTGCCCCAAGACCCCTTGGAAAAGCCTCCACTCCTGGGTGCACTTTAACGTCATGCCCGGGATGTATAATAGCTACTAATACGTTAACGATAACACAAAGTTCCATCCATCCATCCATCTTATTCCGCTTATCCGAGGTCGGGTCGCCGGGGCAGCACTTTCTCTAGCTCTTCCTGGGGGATCCCGAGGCGTTCCCAAGCCAGCCGGGAGACATAGTCTTCCCAACGTGTCCTGGGTCTTCCCCGTGGCCTCCTACCGGTTTGACGTGCCCTAAACACCTCCCTAGGGAGGCGTTCGGGTGGCATCCTGACCAGATGCCCGAACAACCTAATCTGGCTCCTCTCCATGTGGAGGAGCAGCGGCTTTACTTTGAGTTCCTCCCGGATGGCAGAGCTTCTCACCCTAACGAAGAGAATCGCCACCCGGCTGAGGAAACTCATTTCAGCCGCTTGTACCCGTGATCTTATCCTTTCGGTCATAACCCAAAGCTCATGACCATAGGTGAGGATGGGAACGTAGATCGACCGGTAAATTGAGAGCTTTGCCTTCCGGCTCAGCTCCTTCTTCACCACAACAGATCGGTACAGCGTCCGCATTACTGAAGACGCCGCACCGATCCGCCTGTCGATCTCACGCTCCACACTTCGCCCACTCGTGAACAAGACTCCTAGGTACTTGAACTCCTCCACTTGGGGGAGGGTCTCCTACCCAACCCAGAGATGTCACTACACCCTTTTCCGGAAGAGGACCATGGACTCAAAGTTTAGCTTTCAAAAATATTTGTTAAGATCCGCCGCTCAAAGCTTACATTATTTGGTTTTGAGTAATTTGTGTTTATCTTCTTGATTCATGGACGCTTCCGAGTCTTAGTTTGTGCGCTTCCTGATTTGTTTTTGTCACCATGGCAACTTGATTGGTTCACCTGCCTTTGTTTGCACACCTGGTTGTGATTAGTGACTCTATATTAACCGACCTGTTTCATTTACTCGTCCTGGTCTCGTCAGGTTTGCTACACTCTTCACTCTTTTCGATGTCTTCGTGGACTCCTGACTTTGGTAATAATCCGTTTTGATACTAGCTAGCTTCCACGCCTAGCCTCTTTGTGTTCTAAAGTGTTTACTCGCTAATGCTTTCGCGCTTAGCCACCTTCTGTTTCCCTAGCTCACACGCTAGTAGATGTTTGTTTGCCTTTTTCCTTAGCACCAGTGTTTTTTTGTTATTAGTCTGTTTGAAGTTAAATAAATCTGTTTTCTTACCTGTACGCTGTGTCATTGCCCGACTGCATCTTGGAAGAAGCACCCCTTGCGCACGAGGCCACGAAGACGTAACAATATTAGCCTTTTTGTTTGAAACAATTCCACCAAAAACCTCACCTCAAATCTGGGTTTTTCACTGTCTGCTGTGAGAAAGTATTGGTCTTTGGACGAATTTAATCAGGGACCTCTGGTTTAATCTGTTATCAATCATCAATCAATCAATGTTTACTTATATAGCCCTAAATCACTAGTGTCTCAAAGGGCTGCACAAACCACTACGACATCCTCGGTAGGCCCACATAAGGGCAAGGAAAACTCACACCCAGTGGGACGTCGGTGGCAATGATGACTATGAGAACCTTGGAGAGGAGGAAAGCAATGGATGTCGAGCGGGTCTAACATGATACTGTGAAAGTTTAATCCATAATGGATCCAACACAGTCGCGAGAGTCCAGTCCAAAGCGGATCCAACACAGCAGCGAGAGTCCCGTTCACAGCGGAGCCAGCAGGAAACCATCCCAAGCGGAGGCGGATCAGCAGCGCAGAGATGTCCCCAGCCGATACTCAGGCAAGCAGTACATGGCCACCGGATCGGACCGGACCCCCTCCACAAGGGATTATGTTCACACTGCAGGTCGGTTACGATTTGTGACAGTTATCAGGTTTTTCCATGTCAATATGAACAGTACAAGTACATTTATTTTAAATGCGACCCATGCCTTTTTTTGTTATATGTGACTATAATTCCAATCTGAACGATTAGGTTGAGTTCATCCGATTTAGATGTCATGGAGATTTGACAAACGTCACAATTCAGATTCAATTCAAAACAGAATTTGAATTTTCCTGAAGGAACTCTCCTGAAGGAATCAATAAAGTACTATATATATATATATATATATATATATATATATATATATATATATATATATATATATATATATATATATATATATATATATATATATATATATATATATATATATATATATCTATAATTCTTTGCCAAAACCGACATGCATGAAATAACAAGTGCCTCACAAACTACCCTAGATAAATGTTTGGGGTGTTCAGTCGATTGCAAGTGAGCTGTTCAGTTTGCCTTAGAAGATGTTTTGCTTCTCTCCAAAAAGGGTTTATCAGTTCATGATTGGTCAGATCTAGTCTCAGTTTAGGATTGGTCGGCTCTAGTCTCGCTAGAAACCCCTTCTAGTTCCAGTTGCGATCGACTGAGCACTGTGAGAATACAACAACCTGGATGAATGACAACATCCACAGACGTACCATAGCTGAAAATCTTGCGCTCTGCCTTGTGTTTAATCTTCTACATGAAATAATACATGTTGACTCCAGTAGCAGAAATCTTTGAAATTGCCTTAAATGTGCCAAAACTGACAACCCAAATATAGGCCATGTTTAAATCTGTAAACACAGGGCCATGATTTGTTTGCATGTGTGTCAGTTTATGGATGCATTCCACTCACTTTAGACATACAAAAGAGTCACACATTGTTTTTGGTTATTTAAAGGACTAAAAAGAATGGGATTTCGCAAAAAGTCATAATTAAGCCTCATTCTGTTAACGCAGCCTAAGTCCCAAATATATCCGATACAACTGATAGAGATGTCACAAGTGCCCTACAAACAACCCTAGCTAAAATTATTGAACCCTTCCTTGTTTTTTATCCTCTGCATCATAGGTGTCAAACTCTGGCCCGCGGGCCAAATTTGGCCCGCCGTGTAATTTCATTTGGCCCTTGAGGCAATATCAAATCAACATTAGAGGTGGCCCGCCGGTATTATAACACCGCATTCACCGCTAATACTCATACTTGCCAACCCTCAGGATTTCCAGTGCCCCTCTCGAAAGTCTCCTGCGGCAACCATTCTCCCGAATTTCTTCCGATTTCCACCCGGACAAAAATATTGGGGGCGTGCCGTAAAGGCACTGCCTCTAGCGTCCTCTACAACCTGTCGTCACGTCCGTTTTTCCTCCATTCAAACAGCGTGCCGGCCCCTGTCACTTGATAAACGCGGCCTCTACACACACATAAGTGAATGCAATGAATACTTGGTCAACAGCCATTCTGATCACACGGAGGGTGGCCGCATAAAAAAAACTTTACACAGTTACAAATATGCGTCACACTGTGAACCCACACCAAACAAGAATGACAAACACATTTCGGGAGAACATCCACACCACAACAGAAATTAAACAACAGAACAAAGACCCAGAATCCCTTGCAGCACTAACTCTTCCGGGATGCTACAATATACACCCCTTGCTACCACCAAACCCCGCTCTATTTTATTTTCAAATGTATTAGCCTGTGGAAAAAGTTAATGTTATTTACCTCAGAAGGCTGCATATAGAAAGGAGGCATTCAATTTTTATTTAGATTTTATTTAATATACCATTGATATTTTTCGTTTGTTTTGTGAAAGTTGATTTTGCACTATTAAGTTACATAAGCGTTGCTTGTTCCATATTCAGTCTGAAAGCAAATCAGTGTAGCAAACTGAGCAATAAATAACATTTTATTCATGCACTTTCTCTTGCTACTTCAAGGCTTGAATGTTTGATTCATTCATTATTGTTATTTTATTTTCAAATGTATTATTAGCCTGTGGAAAAAGTTTATTTGGATATTTACCTCAGAAGGCTGCAAATAGAAAAGAGGCATTCAATTTTAATCTAAATTTTACTTGATATGCCATTGATATTTTTCAATTATTATTATTTGAAACTGGATTTTGGATGTCACTATAAAGTTATATAAGCCGTGCTTGTTCAATATTCAATGCAAAACGTGTTTGGGTCCCTATTAAAAGGTTAATTTGTTCAACCTTGGCCCGCGGCTTTGTTCCGTTTTAAATTTTGGCCCACTCTGTGTTTGAGTTTGACACCCCTGATCTACATTGAATAATATATGTTGACTCCGGTTGCAAAACGCCTTGAAGTTGCCATTAATGTGCCAAAACTGACCAAATCAGATGCAACTTCAGTATTAATTATTAGATAGCTACTCTGAACAGACATTGAAATAAACGACTAAGTAAAATGTTTTGATTTAACAAAATCTGAATTAGGCACCGTACCCTGCAGTGTAAACATAGCCCAAATCTGATATATATCTGATGCAACTGCAGTCTGAATGATCAGGTATTGTTCATTCGACCCACACTCCTTGGTACAGACATCAGACGTGCCCTACAAACTACCCTAGCTAAAACTATTGCACCCTTCCTTGTGTGTTATCCTCTACATTAAATAACTGTTGCAAAACACCTTGAAGTTGCCATAAATGTGCCAAAACTGACCAAATCTGATGCAACTGCAGTCTGACTGATCACATAGCTACATAGTACAGAGACATCCAAATAAATTATTAAATATCATGTTTGGATTAAAAAAAAGACAATAATCTAAATTAGGCAACATACCCTGCAGTGTAAACGTAGCCCAAGTCCGATACGTATCCAATGCAACTGCAAGCTGATGAATCAGATAGTGTTCATTCGACCCACGCTCCTTGGTACAGATATCAGAAGTGCCCTACAAACTATCCTAGCTAGAATTATTGCACCCTTCCTTGTGTTTTATCCCCAACATTAGATAATAAATGTTGACTCCGGTTGAAAAACGCCTTGACGTTGCCAGAAATGCTCCTAAACTGACCAAATCGAATGCAACTGCAGTCTGACTGATCGGGTAGCTACTCGGTACAGGCACTGAAATAGACGACTCAATAAAACGATCGGATTAAACAAAACAATCTAAATGAGGCATTATATCCTGCAGTGTAAAAACAGCCTAAACCCGATATATATCTGATGCAACTGCAGTCTGAACGATCAGGTAGTGTTCATTCCACCTACGCTCCTTTGTACAGACGTCACAAGTGCCTTAAAAAACTACCAAAGCTAAAATTATTGCACCATTCCCTGTGTTTTATCCTCTACATTAGATAATAGATGTTGAGTTAATTTCCCCTCAGGGATTATAAAAGTATTTCTGATTCTGATTCCGGTTGCAAAACGTCTTAAGGTTGCCAGAAATGTGCCAAAACTGACTAAATCTGAAGGAACTGCAGTCTGACTGATCAGTTAACTACTCACTACAGACATTGAAATAGTCGACAAAATAAAAAGGATCATATTTATCCAAAAAATTGGAATCAGGCATCATACCCTATAGTGTGAACGTAACCTAAATCCGATATAAATCCGATACAAGTGTACTCTGAACAATCAGGTAGCGTTCTTTCGACCCACGCACCTTGGTACAGACGTCACGAGTGCCTTACAAACTACCCTATCTAAAATTATTGCACCCTTCCTTGTGTTTTATCCTCTACATTAAATAATAGATGTTGAGCTAATTTCCCCTCGGGGATTATTAAAGTATTTCTGATTCTGATTCTGATTCCAGTTGGAAAACGCCTTAAGGTTGCCAGAAATGTGCCAAAACTGACTAAATCTGAAGCAACTGCGGTCTGACTGATAAGTTAGCTGCTCACTACAGACATTGAAATAGTCGACAAAATAAAAGGATCAGATTTATCCCAAAAATCGGAATTAGGCATCATACCCTGTAGTGTGAACGTAACCTAAATCCGATACATCTGTACTCTGAACGATCAGGTAGCGTTCTTTCGACCCACGCTCCTTGGTACAGGCGTCAAAAGTGCTTTACAAACTACCCTATCTAAAATTATTTCACCCTTCCTTGTGTTTTATCCTCTACATTAAATAATATATATTGGCTCCGGTTGCAATACGCCTTGAAGTTGCCATTAATGTGAGAAAATGGAACAAATCCGATGCAACTGCAGTCTTAATAATCAGGTAGCTACTCGGTACGGACATTGAAATAAACGACTAAGTAAAAAAATCGGATTTAACAAAAAAATCTGAATTAGGCATTATATGCTGCAGTGTAAATGTAGCCTAAATCCAACATATATCCGATGCAACTGCAGTCTGAACAAATAGGTAGCGTTCTTTCGACCTACGCTCTTTCGTACAAAGTTCACAAGTGCCATACAAACTACCCTAGCTAAAATTATTGCACCCTTACTTGTGTTTTCTCCTCTACATTACATAATATATGTTGACTCTGTTTGCAAAACACCTTGACAATGCCATAAATGTTCCAAAACTGACAAAATCCGATGCAACTTGTCTTAATTATTATGTAGCTACTCGGAACAGACATTGAAATAAATGACTAAGTAAAATGATCGGATTTAACAAAACAATCTGGATTAGGCATAATACCCTGCAGTGTAAACGTAGCCCAAATCCGGAATGTATCCGATGCAACTGAAGTCTGAACGGTCAGGTAGCGTTTTTTTTCGACCCACGCTCCTTGGTACATTGATTGATTGATTGATACTTTTATGAGTAGATTGCACAGTTCAGTACATATTCCGTACAATTGACCACTAAATGGTAACACCCGAATAAGTTTTTCAACTTAAATCGGGGTCCACGTTAATCAATTCATGGTAATTCATGGTTCAGACGTCACAAGTGCCCTACAAACTACCCTAGCTAAAATTATTGCACCCTTCTTTGTGTTTTCTCCTCTACATTAAATAATACATTTTGACACCAGTTGAAAAACGTCTTGAAGATGCCATTAATGTGCCAAAACGGACCAAATCTGAGGCAACTACAGTCTTAATAATGAGGTAGCTACTTGGTATAGACATTGAATTAAACGACTAGGTAAAACTTTCGGATTTAACAAAATAAATCTGAATTAGGCATCATACCCAGCAGTGTAAACGTAGCCTAAATCCGATATGTATCCAATGCAACTGAAGTCTGAACGATCAGGTAGCGTTCATTGGACCTACGCTCCTTGGTACGGACGCCACAAGTGCCCTACAAACGACCCTAGCTAAAATAATTGCACCCTTCCTTGTGTTTTCTCCTCTACATTAAATAATACATGTTGACTCCGGTTTCAAAACGCCTTGAAGTTGCCATAAATGTGCCAAAACGGACCAAATCTGATGGAACTGCAGTCTTAATGATGAGGTAGCTACTCGGTACAGACATTGAAATAAACGACTATGTAAAATGATCGGATTTGACGAAAAAAAATCTGAATTAAGCATCATACCCTGCAGTGTAAACATAGCCCAAATCCGATATGTATCCAATGCAACTGACGTCTGAACAATCATATAGTGTTCTTTCGACCCACGCTCCTTGGTACAGACGTCACAAGTGCCCTACAAACTACCCTAGCTAAAATTATTGCACCCTTCCTTGTGTTTTCTCCTCTACATTAAATAATACATGTTTTTCCTCCGGTTGCAAAACGTCTTGATGATGCCATAAATGTGTCAAAACGGACCAAATTCGATGCAACTACAGTCTTAATGATGAGGTGGCTACTAGGTAGGGACGTTGAAATAAAAAAATAGGTAAAATGATCGGATTTAACTAAAAAAATCTGAATTAGGCATCATACCCTGCAGTGTAAACGTAGCCTAAATCCGATATGTATTCAATGTAACTGCAGTCTGAACAATCAGGTAGTGTTCTTTCGACCTACGCTCCTTGGTACGGACGTCACAAGTGCCCTACAAACTACCCTAGCTAAAATTATTGCACCCTTCCTTGTGTTTTCTCCTCTACATTAAATAATACATTTTGACTCTGGTTGAAAAACGTCTTGAAGATGCCATGAATGTGTCAAAACGGACCAAATTCGATGCAACTACAGTCTTAATGATGAGGTGGCTACTAGGTATAGACGTTGAAATAAAAAAATAGGTAAAATGATCGGATTTAACTAAAAAAATCTGAATTAGGCATCATACCCTGCAGTGTAAACGTAGCCTAAATCCGATATGTATTCAATGTAACTGCAGTCTGAACAATCAGGTAGTGTTCTTTCGACCTACGCTCCATGGTACAGACGTCACAAGTGCCCTACAAACTACCCTAGCTAAAATTATTGCACCCTTCCTTGTGTTTTCTCCTCTACATTAAATAATACATTTTGACTCTGGTTGAAAAACGTCTTGAAGATGCCATAAATGTGCCAAAACAGACCAAATTTGATGCAACTACAGTCTTAATGAGGTAGCTACTTGGTATAGACGTTGAATTAAATGACTAGGTAAAAATTTTGGATTTAACATAATAAATCTGAATTAGGCATCATACCCTACAGTGTAAACATAGCCTAAATGCATTCAATGTAACTGCGGTCTGAACGATCAGGTAGCGTTTTTTTGACCCACGCTCCTGGGAAAAGACGTCACAAGTGCCTTACAAACTACCCTAGCTAAAATTAGTGCACCCTTCCTTGTGTTTTATCCTCTACATTCAATAATATATATTGGCTCCAGTTGCAATACACCTTGAAATTGCCATTAATGTGAAAAAACGGACCAAATCCGATGCAACTGCAGTCTTAATGATGAGGTAGGTACTCGGTATAGACATTGAAATAAACGACTAGGTAAAATGATCGGATTTAACAAAAAAATCTGAATGAGGCATTATATGCTGCAGTGTAAATGTAGCCTAAATCCAACATGTATCCAATGCAACTGCAGTCTGAACAATTAGGTAGCGTTCTTTCGACCTACGCTCCTTGGTACAGACGTCACAAGTGCCCTACAAACTACCCTAGCTAAAATTATTACACCCTTACTTGTGTTTTTTCCTCTACATTACATAATATATGTTGACTCTGTGGGCTTCACGGTGGCAGAGGGGTTAGTGCGTCTGCCTCACAATAGGAAGGTCCTGCAGTCCTGGGTTCAAATCCAGGCTCGGGATCTTTCTGTGTGGAGTTTGCATGTTCTCCCCGTGAATGCGTGGGTTCCCTCCGGGTACTCCGGCTTCCTCCCACTTCCAAAGACATGCACCTGGGGATAGGTTGATTGGCAACACTAAATTGGCCCTAGTGTGTGAATGTGAGTGTGAATGTTGTCTGTCTATCTGTGTTGGCCCTGCGATGAGGTGGCGACTTGTCCAGGGTGTACCCCGCCTTCCGCCCGATTGTAGCTGAGATAGGCGCCAGCGCCCCCCGCGACCCTAAAAGGGAATAAGCGGTAGAAAATGGATGGATGGATGGATGTTGACTCTGTTTGCAAAACACCTTGACAATGCCATAAATGTTCCAAAACTGACAAAATCCGATGCAACTTCTGTCTTGATTATTATGTAGCTACTCGGAACAGACATTGAAATAAATGACTAAGTAAAATGATCGGATTTAACAAAACAATCTGGATTAGGCATAATACCCTGCAGTGTAAACGTAGCCCAAATCCGATATGTATCCGATGCAACTGATGTCTGAACAGTCAGTTAGCGTTCTTTCGACCCACGCTCCATGGTACAGACGTCACAAGTGCCCTACAAACTACCCTAGCTAAAGTTATTGCACACTTCCTTGTGTTTTCTTCTCTACATTAAATAATACATGTTGACTCCGGTTTCAAAACGCCTTGAAGTTGCCATAAATGTGCCAAAACGGACCAAATCTGATGGAACTGCAGTCTTAATGATGAGGTAGCTACTCGGTACAGACATTGAAATAAACGACTATGTAAAATGATCGGATTTGACAAAAAAAAAATCTGAATTAAGCACCATACCCTGCAGTGTAAACATAGCCCAAATCCGATATGTATCCAATGCAACTGACGTCTGAACAATCATATAGTGTTCTTTCGACCCACGCTCCTTGGTACAGACGTCACAAGTGCCCTACAAAGTACCCTAGCTAAAATTATTGCACCCTTCCTTGTGTTTTCTCCTCTACATTGAATAATACATGTTTTTCCTCCGGTTGCAAAACGTCTCGATGATGCCATAAATGTGTCAAAACGGACCAAATTCGATGCAACTACAGTCTTAATGATGAGGTGGCTACTAGGTATAGACGTTGAAATAAAAAAATAGGTAAAATGATCGGATTTAACTAAAAAAATCTGAATTAGGCATCATACCCTGCAGTGTAAACGTAGCCTAAATCCGATATGTATTCAATGTAACTGCAGTCTGAACAATCAGGTAGTGTTCTTTCGACCTACGCTCCTTGGTACGGACGTCACAAGTGCCCTACAAACTACCCTAGCTAAAATTATTGCACCCTTCCTTGTGTTTTCTCCTCTACATTAAATAATACATTTTGACTCTGGTTGAAAAACGTCTTGAAGATGCCATAAATGTGCCAAAACAGACCAAATTTGATGCAACTACAGTCTTAATGAGGTAGCTACTTGGCATAGACGTTGAATTAAATGACTAGGTAAAAATTTTGGATTTAACATAATAAATCTGAATTAGGCATCATACCCTACAGTGTAAACATAGCCTAAATGCATTCTATGTAACTGCGGTCTGAACGATCAGGTAGCGTTTTTTTGACCCACGCTCCTGGGAAAAGACGTCACAAGTGCCTTACAAACTACCCTAGCTAAAATTATTGCACCCTTCCTTGTGTTTTATCCTCTACATTCAATAATATATATTGGCTCCAGTTGCAATACACCTTGAAATTGCCATTAATGTGAGAAAACGGACCAAATCCGATGCAACTGCAGTCTTAATGATGAGGTAGGTACTCGGTATAGACATTGAAATAAACGACTAGGTAAAATGATCGGATTTAACAAAAAAATCTGAATGAGGCATTATATGCTGCAGTGTAAATGTAGCCTAAATCCAACATGTATCCAATGCAACTGCAGTCTGAACAATTAAGTAGCGTTCTTTCGACCTACGCTCCTTGGTACAGACGTCACAAGTGCCCTACAAACTACCCTAGCTAAAATTATTACACCCTTACTTGTGTTTTTTCCTCTACATTACATAATATATGTTGACTCTGTGGGCTTCACGGTGGCAGAGGGGTTAGTGCGTCTGCCTCACAATACGAAGGTCCTGCAGTCCTGGGTTCAAATCCAGGCTCGGGATCTTTCTGTGTGGAGTTTGCATGTTCTCCCCGTGAATGCGTGGGTTCCCTCCGGGTACTCCGGCTTCCTCCCACTTCCAAAGACATGCACCTGGGGATAGGTTGATTGGCAACACTAAATTGGCCCTAGTGTGTGAATGTGAGTGTGAATGTTGTCTGTCTATCTGTGTTGGCCCTGCGATGAGGTGGCGACTTGTCCAGGGTGTACCCCGCCTTCCGCCCGATTGTAGCTGAGATAGGCGCCAGCGCCCCCCGCGACCCTAAAAGGGAATAAGCGGTAGAAAATGGATGGATGGATGGATGTTGACTCTGTTTGCAAAACACCTTGACAATGCCATAAATGTTCCAAAACTGACAAAATCCGATGCAACTTCTGTCTTGATTATTATGTAGCTACTCGGAACAGACATTGAAATAAATGACTAAGTAAAATGATCGGATTTAACAAAACAATCTGGATTAGGCATAATACCCTCTAGTGTAAACGTAGCCCAAATCCGATATGTATCCGATGCAACTGAAGTCTGAACAATCAGGTAGCATTCCTTCGACCTACACTCCTTGGTACGGATGTCACAAGTGCCCTACAAACTACCCTAGCTAAAATGATTGCACCCTTCCTTGTGTTTTCTCCTCTACATTAAATAATACATGTTGACTCCGGTTGAAAAACGTCTTGAAATTGCCATAAATGTGTCAAAACGGACCAAATCTGATGCAACTACAGTCTTAATGACGAGGTAGCTACTTGGTATGGACATTGAAACAAAAGACTAGTTAAAATGATCGGATTTAACAAAAAAAATCAGAATTAAGCATCATACCCTGCAGTGTAAACATAGCCTATGTATCTAATGCAACTGAAGTCTGAACGATCAGGTAGCGTTCTTTCGACCCACGCCCCTTGGTACAGACGTCACAAGTGCCCTACAAACTACCCTAGCTAAAATTATTGCGCCCTTCCTTGTGTTTTCTCCTTTACATTAATATATGTTGACTCCAGTTGAAAAACGTCTTGAAGATGGCATAAATGTGTCAAAACGGACCAAATTTGATGCAACTACAGTCGTAATGATGAGGTAGCTACTTGGTATGGACATTGAAATAAAAGACTAGGTAAAACGATCGGATTTAACAAAAAAAATCTGAATTAGCCATCATACCCAGCAGTGTAAACGTAGCCTAAATCCGATATGTATCCGATGCAACTGAAGTCTGAACGATCAGGTAGCGTTCATTCGACCTACGCTCCTTGGTACAGACGTCACAAGTGCCCTACAAACTACCCTAGCTAAAATTATTGCGCCCTTCCTTGTGTTTTCTCCTTTACATTAATATATGTTGACTCCAGTTGAAAAACGTCTTGAAGATGGCATAAATGTGTCAAAACGGACCACATTTGATGCAACTGCAGTCTTAATGATAAGGTAGCTACTCGGTAGAGACATTGAAATAAAAGACTAGGTAAAATGATCGGATTTAACAAAAAAAAATCTGGATTAGGCATCATACCCTGCAGTGTAAACGTAGCCCAAATCCGATATGTATCCGATGCAACTGATGTCTGAACAGTCAGTTAGCGTTCTTTCGACCCACGCTCCATGGTACAGACGTCACAAGTGCCCTACAAACTACCCTAGCTAAAATTATTGCACCCTTCCTTGTGTTTTCTCCTCTACATTAAATAATACATGTTGACTCCGGTTGAGAAAACGTCTTGAAGATGCCATAAATGTGCCAAAACGGACCAAATTTGATACAACTACAGTCTTAATGATGAGGTAGCTACTTGGTATGGATATTGAAACAAAAGACTAGGTAAAATGATCGGATTTAACGGAAAAACTCTGAATTAGGCATCATAACCTGCACTGTAAATGTAGCCTAAATCCGATATGTATTCAATGCAACTGAAGTCTGAACGATCAGGTAGCGTTCTTTCGATCCACGCTCCTTGGTACAGACGTCGCAAGTGCCCTACAAACTACCCTAGCTAAATTTATTGCACCCTTCCTTGTGTTTTCTCCTCTACATTAAATAATATATGTTGACTCCGGTTGCAAAACACCTTGAAGTTGCCATAAATGTGCCAAAACGGACCAAATCTGATGCAACTGCAGTCTTAATGATGAGGTAGCTACTCGGTACAGACATTGAAATAAACGACTATGTAAAATGATCGGATTTAACAAAAAAAAATCTGAATTAAGCATCATACCCTGCAGTGTAAACATAGCCCAAATCCGATATGTATCCAATGCAACTGACATCTGAACAATCATATAGTGTTCTTTCGACCCACGCTCCTTGGTACAGACATCACAAGTGCCCTACAAACTACCCTAGCTAAAATTATTGCACCCTTCCTTGTGTTTTCTCCTCTACATTAAATAATATATGTTGACTTTGGTTGCAAAACGCCTTGAAGTTGCTATAAATGTGCCAAAACGGACCAAATCTGATGCAACTACAGTCTTAATGATGAGGTAGCTACTTGGTATGGACATTGAAACAAAAGACTAGTTAAAATGATCGGATTTAACAAAAAAAATCAGAATTAAGCATCACACCCTGCAGTGTAAACGTAGCCCAAATCCGATATGTATCCAATGCAACTGATGTCTGAACGGTCAGGTAGCGTTCATTCGACCTACGCTCCTTGGTACAGACGTCACAAGTGCCCTACAAACTACCCTAGCTAAATTTATTGCACTCTTCCTTGTGTTTTCTCCTCTACATTAAATAATATATGTTGACTCTGGTTGCAAAACGCCTTGAAGTTGCCATAAATGTGCCAAAACGGACCAAATCCGATGCAACTGAAGTCCTAATGATCAGGTAGCGACTCTGCAGTGTGAACGCAGCCTCTGTTGTTTATGAACCACTTAGTTGTAAAACATTGTGTGCAATTTGTGTGCTGGATGAATAACTGTGAGGTCACTGTGAGTCATACCTAGAAAAATGGATTGTTTTGGCCACAAATGCTGATTAGAAGGCGTTAACACGGGGCCAAGGACAATTGTTTCTATCATCCATGGACATATGGGGTAGTTAGTCAAACAATTACAAACCAGGTGCCTGTGTCCTACATCTTGAAGGATAATAGAGGTAGTAATTATTATGTGCTCATTTTAATGGGGTTTTATTGACAAGCATCGTTGCAGCCTTTGCCCTGTTTCGCAACTGCTTGTGAAATCAGCTCGGCAACTCAATTACGTTTGACATTGCCCTCGCCTTCATGACTACATCAGAAAGGGAACTGAAATATTCAGCAAGTATTCTGCAGCCCGTCTATTAAAATTACATGAGGGCGGAAATATGCTTATTAATTGCAATGTGCTTCTAGGACGGAACAATCGGTTTAAAAAATGTACACTGGTCGTATTCGAAATACAGCAGCACCGCAACTTAGATGTTTAATTGGTTCTGTGAGAGAGCTCGGATCTCAAATCCAGCCATTGAAATTAATTGAATTACAAACCCCATTTCCAAATGAGTTGGGAAAATGTCCATCCATCCATCCATCCATCTTCTTCCGCTTATCCGCGGTCGAGTCGCGGGGGCAACAGCCTAAGCAGAGAAACCCAGACTTCCTTCTCCCCAGCCACTTCGTCTAGCTCTTCCCGGGGGGTCCCAAAGCGTTCCCAGGCCAGCCAGGAGACAGTCTTCCCAACGTGTCCTGGGTCTTCCCCGTGGCCTCCTACCTGTTGGACGTGCCCGTTCAGGTGGTATCCTGACCAAATGCCCGAACCACCTCATCTGGCTCCTCTCAATGTGGAGGAGCAGCGGCTTTACTTTGAGTTCCTCCCGGATGGCAGAGCTTCTCACCCTATCTCTAAGGGAGAGCCCCGCCACAAGGCGGAGGAAACTCATTTCGGCCGCTTGTACCCGTGATCTTATCCTTTCGGTCATGACCCAAAGCTCATGACCATAGGTGAGGATGGGAACGTAGATCGACCGGTAAAATGAGAGCTTTGCCTTCCGGCTCAGCTCCTTTTTCACCACAACGGATCGGTACAACGTCCGTATTACTGAAGACGCCGCACCGATCCGCCTGTCAATCTCACGATCCACTCTTCCCCCACTCGTGAACAAGACTCCTAGGTACTTGAACTCCTCCACTTGGGGCAGGGTCTCCTCCCCAACCCGGAGATTCAACCCATATTCAATTGAATGCACTACAAAGACAAGATATTTGATGTTCAAACTCATAAACTTATTTTTTTTTTGCAAATAATAATCAACTTAGAATTTCATGGCTGCAACACGTGCCAAAGTAGTTGGGAAAGGGCATGTTCACCACTGTGTTAAATCACCTTTTCTTTTAACAACACTCAAACGTTTGGGAACTGAGGAAACTAATTGTTGAAGCTTTGAAAGTGGAATTATTTCCCATTCTTGTTTCATGTAGAGCAGGGGTCGGGAACCTTTTTGGCTGAGAGAGCCATGAAAGCCAAATATTTCAAAATGTATTTCCGTGAGAGCCATATCATATTTTTTGACACTGAATACAACTAAATGCGTGCATTTTTAAGTAGGACCAACATTTTTAGAGTATAATAAGTCTTTTATTCTTTTTAATAACATTGTTATTCTGAAACTAACCAATAATAAATAAAATGTCATGTATGTTGATCATGTTTTTGTTTGGCCATGTGCTGTTTGTCCTTTGGACTATAATGCCCGCTCACCTGCTTCCCGAGCACTAATCAGAGGCAGTATTTTCCTTGCCCTTTTGTGGGTTCTTCCGAGGATGTTGTAGTCGTAATGATTTGTGCAGTCCTTTGAGACATTTGTGATTTGGGGCTATATAAATAAACATTGATTGATTGATATTTAAGCTCGTCTTTGCCAGTCAGTCGCCCTGTGCTGACTTGTTTCATGCCTTGCCATAGTTTCGTGCTTCATGCCATGCCAAGTAAGTTTTGTTTGATTTATGTTTTTAGTCTGTTTATGCGTTAGCTTTGTTCTTTAGCCGAAGTTGTGCCTCCGCTTTGAGCGATTTTTGTTTGTATATATTTTTAGTTAAAATTAAATCATGTTTTTACCTAAATGCCATGTCCCGAGTAGTCCGTCTGCCTTCCTGGGAGAACGACCCCCACAGCAAGCTGCAAGCCCTCACCCCATTGTGACATAAAATACTTCTTACCATTAATGCGACTTCTTGAACAGGTGCGGTAGAAAACAAATGGATGGCTATAAATGCATGAGAATGTTTAATATTTTGCACGTTATTTTTAGCACTGTGATTACCAGCGAAATTATTCATAATTAGCGCGTTAAGCAATGTCAGCTAAGATTTATCTGAGAGCCAGATGCAGTCATCAAAAGAGCCACATCTGGCTCTAGAGCCATAGGTTCCCTACCCCTGATGTAGAGCTTCAGTCGTTCAACAGTCCGGGGTCTCCGCTGTCGTATTTTACACTTCATAATGCGCCACACATTTTCGATGGGAGACAGGTCTGGATTGCAGGCAGACCAGTCTAGTACCCGCACTCTTTTACTACGAAGCCACACTGTTGTAACACGTAGCTTGGCATTTTCTTGCTGAAATAAACAGGGAATCCATGATTACGTTGCTTGGATGACAACATATGTTTCTCCAAATCCTGTATGTACCTTTCAGCATTAATGGTGCCTTCACAGATGTGTAAGTTACCCATGTCTTGGGCACTAATACACCCCCATACCATCACAGATGCTGGCTTTTCATCTTTGCGCCTGGAACAAATCGGATGGTTCTTTTCCTCTTTGATCCGGAGGACACAACGTCCACAGTTTCCCCTAAAAAATTTAAATGTGGACTCGTCAGACCACAAAACACTTTTCCACTTTGCATCAGTCCATCTTAGATGAAATTAGGCCCAGCGAAGCTGGCGGTGTTTCTGGGTGTTGTTGATAAATGGCTTTCGCTTTGCATAGTAGAGTTTTAACTTGCACTTACAGATGTAGTGAAAAACTGTATTTAGTGACCGTGGTGATATCCTTTAGAGATTGATGTCGGTTTTTGATAGTGCTGTCTGAGGGATCAAAAGTCACGATCATTCAATGTTGGTTTCCATGCCGCTTATGTGGAGTGATTTCTCCAAATTCTCTGAACCTTTTGATGATATTATGCACAGTAGATGTTGAAATCCCTAAATGTCTTGCAATCGCACTTTGAGAAACATTGTTCTTAAACTGTTTGACTATTTGCTCACGCAGTTGTGGACAAAGGGGTGTACCTCGCCCCATCCTTTCTTGTGAAAGACTGAGCATTTTTTGGGAAGCTGTTTTTATACCCAATCATGGCACCCACCTGTTCCCAATTAGCCTGCACCTATGTGGGATGTTCCAAATAAGTGTTTGATGAGCATTCCTCAACTTGATCAGGATTTATTGCCACCTTTCCCAAGTTCTTTGTCACGTTGTTGCTGGCATCAAATTCTAAACTGTGATTATTTGCAAAAAAAAATGTTTATCAGTTTGAACATCAAATATGTTGGTGAACATGCCCTTTCCCAACTACTTTGGCATGTCTTGCAGCCATAAAATTCTAAGTTAAATATTATTTGCAAAAAATGATCAAGTTTATGAGTTTGAACATCAAATATCTTGTGTTTGTAGTGCATTCAACTGAATATGTGTTGAAAATGATTTGCAAATCATTGTATTCTGTTTATATTTACATCTAACACAATTTCCCAACTCATATGGAAACGGGGTTTGTATTTTCAAATCCGTACTTTGCCCCGCAAAACCGCACCATTTTAACATGTGACAGTCTTGTAATTTTTCGGTAATAAATATTTGAAGGAGGGTTCTCCAAAAGTCTTCACAAGAGGGGGAAATAGGGTTTTAAAACCAGTGTCCAAACCACGGGCCAGGGGCCGATTATAGCCTGCCAGCGCCTTCAATTCGGCCCGCTAGACTGAAGGGGTTCAACAAGCAATCTGGGGTACGCGCATGTAAAATTCAAATACATGACTGTTTAACAGGTGCATACATTATAAACATAAATTCTGGAAACGACCTGCACAGGATGCATTTGTATGACCCGATTCAAATAACCTGCCCTAGTCATGGCCCAGGGAAAAAAAAAAAATTAAACCGACGCAAAAAGTCAACAAACATGTCACACAAAACACAGCCTGGTCACTGAACTTTTTAGATATTATTAAAAACAGTCAACCATAATAATAATAATAAAAAAGTAATCAAAATAGAAATCTATTGCAAGGCATGACGGGAAAAATGCAAAAAACCTCTCTCTGTACTTAGCCATGTTTGGCACATTTTAGCTACTTGATATTTTTGATTGATTACAAAGCTTTAAGGAGGTCGATACAAAGGTAAAAATCTAATAATTATTTTTATATATATTCTATGATTATATATAATAATATATATATGTGAGTGTTACTTTGTAGGGTAATTAAATACAAACACAGTGTTACTGTTCAAACTGCGTGTAGTATTAAAGTGGCCAAAATAATGAATATTAGAGCTGCAAATCTTTGGGGTCCCACGATTCGATTCAATATTGATTCTTGGGGTCACGATTCGATATTATATCGATTTTTTCGATTAAACGCGATTCTCGATTTAAAAACGATATTTTTCCGATTCAAAACGATTCTGTATTTATTCAATACATAGGATTTCAGCAGGATCTACCCCAGTCTGCTGACACGCTAGCAGAGTAGTAGATTTATGTAAAAAGCTTTTATGATTGTAAAGGACAATGTTTTATCAACTGATTGCAATAATGTAAATTTGTTTAAACTATTAAACGAACCAAAAATATGACTTATTTTATCTTTGTGAAAACATTGGACACAGTGTGTTGTCAAGCTTATGAGATGCGATGCAAGTGTAAGCCACTGTGACACTATTGTTCTTCTTTATTTTTACTTTTATAAATGTCTAATGATAATGTCAATGAGGGATTTTAATCACTGCTATGCCGAAATTATAACTAATATTGATACTGTTGTTAATAATATTCATTTTTGTTTCACTACTTTTGGTTTGTTCTGTGTCGTGTTTGTGTCTTCTCTCAATTGCTCTGTTTATTGCAGTGTTGCTGGGTCAGGTTTGGTTTTGGAATTGGATTACATTGTTATGGTGTTGCTGTCTAGTGGTTTGTTGGATTGATGAAAAAAAAAAAATAGATTTAAAAAAAAAAAAATGAGAATTGATTCTGAATCGCACAACGTATTCGATTCGATTTTTTCCCACACTCCTAATGAATATAGTTGTTAAATAAAACTTACGTCTTGTTTTTAATGACTCTTTAGGCCTAATACGCTACTGCCTTTCTATTGTATCCTGTTTAAAATTGTGTTTTAATTTTAACTAGTCCTATAGGTACCTTGTTTTTGTGCCTGACTAAAATACAAAAATATTACAGTATAGCACCGCAAATTGCTAGCTGGCAACTAAGGCCGCTAATAAAAAAATGAAAAACATATTAATTTTCTAGCTATCTTAAATGCTAACGTGAATACAAAAATAGTTTTTCATTCATGTTTTCATTTGAACTGCATTACAGTGTGTTGTATCATGATGTAAACACTGTATCAACTGAGCACGCTTCATGTATCGATAATGTGCGAGACAGCGGTGAGTGACAAGCTAAACAAATTCTTTGGGCCAACGAGCAATTTTTTAGTCAGTATGATGTAAAAGTGCTGTCCCGATACCAATATTTTGGTACTGATACCGGTATTTTATATAGATCCACCCATGTTTACATTTGGGAGCTCTAGCTTGCTATAGTATCCACTTACGGTGTGTAGTGAAGCATGTTTGGCTATTCCTCATCCTGCAGTGATAATAATACTTTGAGAAACTTACTTTAGGCGAGGATTTATGATTTTGGAGTAGCTAAAACATTAGCAGACAGGTGTCTAACTCAAGGCCCAGGGGCCATATGTGGCCCACCACTTCATTTTATTTGGCCCTCGAAAGCCTGGAAATAATACGTGTCAATAAAGTAACTTTTCTTACTAAATGTATTATTTATTTCCATTTTGGGAGGAAAAAAAATATATATGTACCCCATGTACCGGTAATCGCAAATTATTTTACCTTACATATTGTCTAATTATGCATAAATATATTATCAAACATTCAAACAATTTTTTTAACTATAAATACATAGTAAACATCCATCCATCCATCCATTTTCTACCGCTTATTCCCTTTTTGGGGTCGCGGGGGGCACTGGCGCCTATCTCAGCTACAATCGGGCGGTAGGCGGGGTACACCCTGGACAAGTCGCCACCTCATCGCAGACATACTAAACATTATTATTTTAAAGCAATTCATGCATCAAATTGTGCATTGTAAAAGTAACAATAGATTTCATGGTAAAATTGTGAAATTGACTGTGGTTTTTACAGCATTTTTCTCTAAAGGAAAAAAAATAACCTGTACTTTTTTTTTTTTTTAACTGTAATAAACTGTGGTGCCGTTTCGACATTTACAGTAATACATCGGAAAATCTACAGCTTTTGATTTGCGGTAAAAAAAGAAAAAAAAAAAGAAAAAACTGTCAGCCCAGGTGCCAAAAATGTTACTATAAAATTGCATTTTTTCTTTTTTACACAAAAAAAAACCCAATGTAAATTTTAGAGTAAAATTCTAGCAATTGACCTGCCTTTTTTTTTAATTTTATTGTATTTTTTTTTTTAACCATAAACACAGCAGTACTGTTTTTCCCATTACAGTAATATACTGTTACGTCTGTTCGGCATTGTGATGCCGGGTTCGATTCCCTCGAGGATGCGTCGAAATTGAACACAGCAAAGGTAAGATAAACAGATTTATTTAAATAACAAAAAGAGCTATATAACAAAAATGCTAGAGCTAGTACAATAAAACAATGGACGCTAGCATAAAAGCTAGGATATACAAAAATGAGAACTAAACTGGCACATAGACACATTAAAGAGAAAAACAAAACATACAGCATGAGAGCTGCAATAAACAAATGGCTGAGCGTGAAAAGCTTGAGAGAATATACATACGATGTAGATTGCAGGCGTAACTTGTTGCGTGAAAGCAAATTTGGATCCCAGACTGAACAACAAAAGATGCAGGCTTATATAAGGTAGGTGATTAGTGAGAACAGGTGTGCAGGGCCGTGAGAAACAGGTGAAAACTGATAAGCTACCATGGTGACCGACTTAAACAGGAAATAATAGGATCAGATGGAGAGTGAAAATAAAAATGGAACAATAAACAATAATATGTGGAGGATCCAAAAAGCGGATCTCAACATATACACTACATTTTGAGGTGCAACTATTTTTGTTTTTACATTTTAGTTTAAAAAAAAAAACGTACCGGTACTAATTAAATTGTGTAATAATAGTATTTACTGTTAGAAGCAGCCCTCTGGGGCCAAACATAACTGTGATTTGGCCCTCGGTGAAAAAGACTTTGAAACCTCTGCCCTTGCAGCTATGTTTTAATTAAAGCAGAACGGCGGTTCAGTGTTAATATCTTTATCTTTATTTTTAGTTTTAAAGCCACAAAACGTCCATTCTCCCTATTCTCTCTCCACGTTGTTTCAGCTTGTAAGTGGTCTGTGCATAGGCGCCGATCCCACACAACGCCGATTAATGGCAATTTTCAATATTTAAAATATTTTTGATTAATCACTCTTGTTAATTTTGTGAAAAGTTTGGTCTGTTTTACATAATAAATAGGTCACAATGCATATGGCGAATGAAGGGCATACTTAGTCAACAGCCATACATATTTTTGGGTCCCCCCAAGTCTAGCATTAAAAGATTACAGTTGGTACAAATTGCGGCTGCTAGACTTTTGACAAGAACAAGAAAGTTATATCATATTGCACCTATACTGTAAATAACTTTATGTACATATACACATACATATACTGGCTCCACCTACACTGGCTTCCTGTGCACTTAACTGATGTGACTTTGAGGTTTTACTACTTACGTATAAAATACTACACGGTCTAGCTCCAGCCTATCTTGCCGATTGTATTGTACCATATGTCCCGGCAAGAAATCTGCGTTCAGAGGACTCCGGCTTATTAGTGATTCCTAAAGCCCAAAACAAATCTGCGAGCTATAGAGCGTGTTCTATTCAGGCTCCAGTATTATGCTAGATCCACTATGGACTGGACTCTCACCATGTTATGTGAGATCCACTACGGACTGGACTTTCACAATATTATGCTGGATCCACTTTGGACTGGACTCTTAGACTATTATGTTGGATCCACTATGGACTGGACTCTTACTAGTATGTTAGATCCACTATGGACTGGACTCTCACACTATTATGTTAGATCCACTATGGACTGGACTCTGACAATATTATGTTAGATCCACTATGGACTGTACTCTCACACTAATATGTTAGATCCACTATGGACTGGACTCTCACACTATTATGTTAGATCCACTATGGACTGTACTCTCACGCTATTATGTTCGATCCACTATGGACTGGACTCCCACTATTATGTTAGATCCACTATGGACTGGACTCTCACACTATTATGTTAGATCCACTATGGACTGGACTCTCACAATATTATGTTAGATCCACTATGGACTGGACCCTCACTATTATGTTCGATCCATTATGGACTGGACTCTCACACTATTATGTTAGATCCACTATGGACTGGACTCTCACACTATTATGTTCGATCCACTATGGACTGGACTCTCACACTATTATGTTAGATCCACTATGGACTGGACTCTCACACTATTATGTTCGATCCACTATGGACTGGACTCTCACTATTATGTTAGATCCACTATGGACTGGACTCTCACAATATTATGTTAGATCCACTATGGACTGTACTCTCACACTATTATGTTCGATCCACTATGGACTGGACTCACACTATTATTTTTGATCCACTATGGACTGGACTCTCACACTATTATGTTCGATCCACTTTGGACTTTACTCTCACACTAATATGTTCGATCCACTATGGACTGGACTCTCACTATTATGTTAGATCCACTATGGACTGGACTCTCACACTATTATGTTCGATCCACTATGGACTGGACTCACACTATTATGTTAGATCCACTATGGACTGGACTCACACTATTATGTTAGATCCACTATGGACTGGACTCTCACACTATTATGTTCGATCCACTTTGGACTTTACTCTCACACTAATATGTTCGATCCACTATGGACTGGACTCTCACTATTATGTTAGATCCACTATGGACTGGACTCTCACACTATTATGTTAGATCCACTATGGACTGGACTCTCACACTATTATGTTAGATCCACTTTGGACTTTACTCTCACACTAATATGTTTGATCCACTATGGACTGGACTCTCACTATTATGTTAGATCCACTATGGACTGGACTCTCACTATTATTTTTGATCCACTATGGCAGGGGTAGGGAACCTATGCCTCTAGAGCCGGATGACTGCATCTGGCTCTCAGATAAATCTTAGCTGATATCGCTCAACACGATATGTAATGAATAATTCCGCTGGTAATCGCAGTGTCAAAAATAACGTTCAAATTATAAAACATTCTCATGCATTTTAATTCAACCAACCATTTTCTATCGCACCTGTTCAAGCAGTATTATATTTATTATTGGTTAGCTTCAGAATAACAATGTTATTAAAAAGAATAAGAGACTTATTATACTCTAAAAATGTTGGTCTTAAAAATGCACGTTGTAAGTGTTAAAAAAAATATTATATGGCTCTCACGGAAATACATTTTGAAATATTTGGCTTTCATGGCTCTCTCAGCAAAAAAGGTTCCCGACCCCTGCACTATGGACTGGACTCCCACTATTATGTTAGATCCACTATGGACTGGACTCCCACTATTATGTTAGATCCACTATGGACTGGAGTCTCACAATATTATGTTAGATCCACTATGGACTGGACTCTCACACTATTATGTTAGATCCACTATGGACTAGACTCTCACACTATTATGTTAGATCCACTATGGACTGGACTCTCACACTATTATGTTAGATCCACTATGGACTGGACTCTCACAATATTATGTTAGATCCACTATGGACTGGACTCTTACACTATTATGTTAGATCCACTATGGACTGGACTCTCACACTATTATGTTAGATCCACTATGGACTGGAGTCTCACAATATTATGTTAGATCCACTATGGACTGGACTCTTACACTATTATGTTAGATCCACTATGGACTAGACTCTCACACTATTATGTTAGATCCACTATGGACTGGACTCTCACAATATTATGTTGGATCCACTATGGACTGGACTCTCACTATTATGCTGGATCCACTATGGACTGGACCCTCACACTATTATGTTAGATCCACTATGGACTGGACTCCCACAATATTATGTTAGATCCACTATGGACTGGATTCTCACTATTTTGTTTGATCCACTATGGACTGGACTCTCACTATAATGTTAGATCCAATATGGACTGAACTTTCACTATTATGCTAGATACACAATGGACTGGACTCTCACTATTATGTTAGATCCACTATGGACTAGACTTTCACTATTATGTTAGATCCACTATGGACTGGACGCTTAGACTATTCTGTTAGATCCACTATGGACTGGACTCTCACCATTATGGTAGACCCACTATGGACTTGACTCTCACTATTATGTTAGATCCACTATGGACTGAACTCTCACTATTATGTTAGATCCACTAAGGACTGAACTTTCACTATTATGCTAGATCCACTATGGACTTGACTCTCACTATTATGTCAGATCCACTATGGACTGGACTCACACCATTATGTTGGATCCACTATGGACTGGACTCTCACAATATTATGTTAGATCCACTATGGACTGGACTCTCAATATTATGTTAGATCCACTATGGACTGGACTCTCACACTATTATACTGATACACTTGACGTCCATATAAGTAAATATTGATTGATGATTGATTGATTGATGTCACACTAAGGGTGGCAGGGTGAACCACGTCAACACTGTCATACACCTGTGCCATATTGTGAAATCACACTCAACAAGCACGACAAACACATTTTGGAAGAATATTTGCACCACAACACAATTTAAACACTATAGAACATAAGTACAGAATAATGATACCACGTATAATAGCATATGTTGTCGATACTACTATGATTTCATCGATATTTTTTAACATCACAAAATCTTTTGTTTAAAAAAAAATTTGTATTATGTTTATTAACTCAGGAAATGTGTCCCTTGGAAAAATGAGGACTTTGAATATGACCAATGCATGATCCTGTAACTACTTGGTATCGAATCGATACCCAAATTTGTGGTATCATCCAAAATAATGTCAAGTATCAAACAAGAGAAGAATAAGTTATTATTACATTTCAACAGAAGTGCAGCTAGAACATGTTAAAACAGAAAATAAGCAGATATTAACAGTAAATGAACATGTAGATTAATAATTATTTTTTACAGATTGTCCCTCTTATTGTAGACAAAATAATAGGTAAATAAATGACACAATTTGTTACTGCATACGTCAGCAGATGAATCAGGAGCCTTTGTTTGTTTACTTACTACTAAAAAAAAAGTTGGCTAGTATGTTCACTATTTTATTTAAGGACAACATTGCAAAAATAAACATATGTTTAATGTAGTGTAATGTGTTTTTGTTCAAATAAAGCCAAACATGACATAATATGTGGTCCCCTTTATTCAGAAAAGTATCAAAATACTTTAGGTACCATTCCCGGTACCACAATATTGGTAACCGGACAACACTAATACACACACACACAGAGCACCCACTGGGTCTGTGTGTGTTGACCTGCCATATTTTTCAAAGGCAGTATAGTACCGTCTTTACGTCATTATTATACCGGTGCCACCCTAATTAGTAATTAAAAGCGTACATGTTCTGTTCAACCATTAACGGTAGTAGAAGCTAACCGGTGATGTTTTTTTTTTTTGTGGTTGGAAAAAAATGTAACTATGAGCAACTTGAAAAGAAAAAGACAAGAAGAATAAAAAAAAAGACCTCCGACCAAACCATTAATGTTCTTGCACACGTCTCTTTCACTTTGATCTTCTGTCTCCGAGCGCTGGCGGTGCGCGGGCAGGTGCACTCCATCAAAACGCTGACAAATTGAGATAGGAACGGCTGCTCACGCGTCGGTGGGGAGCGCGTTTGTGGCGCGCCGCCGTGTCCAAGGGCACCGCCGCAACGGTAAGCGCAACCTCGGGTTCCGCGCAGCCGTTGGCAAAGTGTCACGGCACGTGTCGTCTTTAAGTGCCGCTTTAAAAGAAAAGGAAAAAAAAAAAACTTCTGTGGCTAATTATGCGTAGCTACAAGTCTATGCGCCTGCGTGCCGGGTGTTGTTGACATCCATCCATTTATTCTCCATTAACTTCGTAATAAGATTTTAATCTATTCCAA
The DNA here is from genome assembly GCF_033978795.1 of Nerophis ophidion. Classification (NCBI taxonomy): domain Eukaryota; kingdom Metazoa; phylum Chordata; class Actinopteri; order Syngnathiformes; family Syngnathidae; genus Nerophis; species Nerophis ophidion. Next base: position 30,107,565 of record NC_084635.1, read on the forward strand.
GACCTCTGGTAAAGGTCAAAATATAAGAATAGCAAACATAATGGCCAAACCATGTTGCATGAAATCCACATTATGTCGACCATCTTTGAAAAACATGGTTTAAAAAAAAAAAAGTGCACTATTGTATTGATGTGTTTGTGTTGAAGAGCTGGGCTTTTCAACATCATGAAGAGGGCCGCAGTTTCAAGAGCCCAAGGTCTCAGGGTCTTATCAAAGTGTGGATACTTCTTTAGAAAATCCCTTCCCTTGAGATTGTGTTTACTTGTTTACAAAGTAAACAACCGTTTGCGTGCCGCGGTGTCAATAAACACAGCATTCCGCCCTTGCTACTCCATTTCAGCGTGCGCGGCTACACAGATAGTCAGAGGTGAGTAGTAACCCGCTTCCGTTACATCTACTTGAGTAACTTTTGGGATAAAATGTACTTCTAAGAGTAGTTTTTGTGCAACATACTTTTACTTTTACTTGAGTATATTTATAGAGAAGAAACATTACATTTACATCGCTCCATTTATCTATAATAGGCTCGCTACTTTTTTTTAATCCATCTGTTAATGCACGCTTTGTTTGTTTTGATTTTGTCGGACACACCTTCAAAGTAGGATCCATGCATGCTGGCATTTCACTAATCAAATGCAGTCACTGGCAGAGGTGGGTAGAGTAGCCAGAAATTGTACTCAAGTAAGAGTACTGTTACTTTAGAGATGTATTACTCAAGTAAAAGTAAGGAGTAGTCACCCAAATATTTATTTGAGTAAAAGTAAAAAGTATGTTGTGAAAAAAAACTACTCAAGTACTGAGTAACTGATGAGTAACCTGTTTGTTTAATGATTACGGCAACTAATAATGCACACAAACATAAAAATAGCAATGAGCAAATTCAAAGCCAGGAATATCTTTTAAGCACCATCAAGCATTTAGTGATGGTTTAATAACTTATAAACGCATGCTTACCTTAGCTAAAGCTAATTATTACTCAAATCTCATCCACCGTAATAAAAACGATCCTAAATTTTTGTTTAGTACGGTAGCTTCGCTAACCCAACAAGGGACTCCTTCCAGTAGCTCCACCCACTCAGCTGATGACTTTATGCAATTCTTTAGTAAGAAAATTGAAGTCATTAGAAAGGAGATTAAAGACAATGCGTCCCAGCTACAACGGGGTTCTATTAACACTGACACGATTGTATATACGGCGGATACTGCCCTCCAAAATAGTTTCTCTCGTTTTGAGGAAATAACATTAGAGGAATTATTACAACGTGTAAATGGAATAAAACAAACAACATGTTTACTTGACCCTCTTCCTGGGAAACTGATCAAGGAGCTCTTTGTATTATTAGGTCCATCAGTGCTAAATATTATAAACTTATCACTTTCCTCGGGCACTGTTCCCCTAGCATTCAAAAAAGCGGTTATTCATCCTCTTCTTAAAAGACCTAACCTCGATCCTGACCTCATGGTAAACTACCGACCGGTGTCTCACCTTCCCTTTATTTCAAAAATCCTCGAAAAAATTGTTGCGGAGCAGTTAAATGAACACTTAGCGTCTAACAATCTATGTGAAACCTTTCAATCCGGTTTCAGGGCAAATCACTCGACGGAGACAGCCCTCGCAAAAATGACTAATGATCTATTGCTAACGATGGATTCTGATGCGTCATCTATGTTGCTGCTCCTCGATCTTAGCGCTGCTTTCGATACCGTCGATCATAATATTTTATTAGAACGTATCAAAACACGAATTGGTATGTCAGACTTAGCCCTGTCTTGGTTTAACTCTTATCTTACTGATAGGATGCAGTGTGTCTCCCATGACAATGTGACCTCGGACTACGTTAAGGTAACGTGTGGAGTTCCCCAGGGTTTGGTCCTTGGCCCTGCACTCTTCAGCATCTACATGCTGCCGCTAGGTGACATCATACGCAAATACGGTGTTAGCTTTCACTGTTATGCTGATGACACCCAACTCTACATGCCCCTAAAGCTGACCAACACGCCGGATTGTAGTCAGCTGGAGGCGTGTCTTAATGAAATTAAACAATGGATGTCCGCTAACTTTTTGCAACTCAACGCCAAAAAAACGGAAATGCTAATTATCGGTCCTGCTAGACACCGAACTTTATTTAATAATACAACTCTAACATTTGACAACCAAACAATTAAACAAGGCGACACGGTAAAGAATCTGGGTATTATCTTCGACCCAACTCTCTCCTTTGAGGCACACATTAAAAGCGTTACTAAAACGGCCTTCTTTCATCTCCGTAACATCGCTAAAATTCGCTCCATTCTGTCCACTAAAGACGCTGAGATCATTATCCATGCGTTTGTTACGTCTCGCCTCGACTACTGTAACGTATTATTTTCGGGTCTCCCCATGTCTAGCATTAAAAGATTACAGTTGGTACAAAATGCGGCTGCTAGACTTTTGACAAGAACAAGAAAGTTTGATCACATTACGCCTGTACTGGCTCACCTGCACTGGCTTCCTGTGCACTTAAGATGTGACTTTAAGGTTTTACTACTTACGTATAAAATACTACACGGTCTAGCTCCATCCTATCTTGCCGATTGTATTGTACCATATGTCCCGGCAAGAAATCTGCGTTCAAAGGACTCCGGCTTGTTAGTGATTCCCAAAGCCCAAAAAAAGTGTGCGGGCTATAGAGCGTTTTCCGTTCGGGCTCCAGTACTCTGGAATGCCCTCCCGGTAACAGTTCGAGATGCCACCTCAGTAGAAGCATTTAAGTCTCACCTTAAAACTCATTTGTATACTGTAGCCTTTAAATAGACTCCCTTTTTAGACCAGTTGATCTGCTGTTTCTTTTCTTTTTCTTCTATGTCCCACTCTCCCCTGTGGAGGGGGTCCGGTCCGATCCGGTGGCCATGTACTGCTTGCCTGTGTATCGGCTGGGGACATCTCTGCGCTGCTGATCCGCCTCGACATCTCTGCGCTGCTGATCCGCCTCCGCTTGGGATGATTTCCTGCTGGCTCCGCTGTGAACGGGACTCTCTGCGCTGCTGATCCGCCTCCGCTTGGGATGGTTTCCTGCTGGCTCCGCTGTGAACGCGACTCTCGCTGCTGAGTTGGACCCGCTTTGGACTGGACTCTCGCGACTGTGTTGGATCCATTGTGGATTGAACTTTCACAGTATCATGTTAGACCCGCTCGACATCCATTGCTTTCCTCCTCTCCAAGGTTCTCATAGTCATCATTGTCACCGATGTCCCACTGGGTGTGAGTTTTCCTTGCCCTTATGTGGGCCTACCGAGGATGTCGTGGTGGTTTGTGCAGCCCTTTGAGACACTAGTGATTTAGGGCTATATAAGTAAACATTGATTGATTGATTGATTGATTGATATTAAAAAATACATTAAAATAAAAGAAATTAAGGCAAATTGAGCCACAATAACTTAACAGCACCATAGGCTCAGTAGGCATTCATCGATTGATTGATTGATAGAATGAAACTTGTATTAGTAGATTGCACAGTACAGTACATTTTCCCTACATTTGACCACTAAATGGTAACACCCCAATAAGTTTTTCAACGTTAATCAATTACTTAATAAATGACCAAGTCGAGGTGATCTACCTCATATATTATATATTATATATATATATATATATATATATATATATATATATATATATATATATATATATATATATATATATATATATATATATATATATATATACATATATATATATATATATACACACACAGTATATAATTTATAGTTATTTATTTTGCCATTTTTGTTGACATGAAGTGAATTATATTTATATAGCACTTTTCTCTAGTGATTCAAAGCGCTTTACATAGTGAAACCCAATATCTAAGTTCCATTTAAATCAGTGTGGGTGGCACTGGGAGCAGGTGGGTAAAGTGTCTTGCCCAAGGACACAACGGCAGTGACTAGGATGGCGAAAGCGGGAATCAAACCTGCAACCCTCAAGTTGCTGGCACGGCCACTCTACCAAACGAGCTATACCGCCCCCATGTTAAAGGTGTTTTAATGAATATACATGCATGTTTAACATATAGATTCCTATCTTTCATGAAGACAAGAATATAAGTTGGTGTATTACCTGATTCTGATGACTTGCATTGATTGGAATCAGACAGTATAGTGCTGATAATGTCCACGTTTTCAAATGGAGGAGAAAAAAAGTTCCTCTTTTCTGTCTAATACCACATGAAAGTCGTTGGTGTTTGGCATCTTATTTCTCCAACTTCCATATTCGTTTTTATACACTTTACAAGTAATACATTGGAGGCAAACTCCGTAGCTTGCTAGCTTGTTTGCTCTGGCTTTCGGAGACTCTTATTTTGAAAGCGCAGGCGCGATGGAGCGGCACTTTTATTGTGAAGACAGGAACTGTGCGATCAGTCTTTAAGCTTTTGACGGGAAGTACGGTTGAAATAAAAAGTGTCTTTTTTCCTTTACACTTTTGATTGATTGATTGAAACTTGTATTAGTAGGTTGCACAGTACAGTACATATTCCGCACAATTGACCACTAAATGGTAACACCCCAATAAGTTTTTCAACTTTTTTAGGTCGGATTCGACGTGTGACGGTCATGTGACCGCCTGGTTTTGTTTGATTGGTCCAACGTCACCAGTGACTGCATTTGATTGGTGAAACGCAGGCATGCGTAAATCCTACTTTGAATGCGTGTTCGACAAAATCAAAACAAACAAAGCGTGCATTAACTGATTGATAAAAAAAAAGTAGCGAGTAACGAGCTGATTGTAGATAAATGGAGCGGAGTAAAAGTAGCGTTTCTTCTTTATAAATATACTCAAGTAAAAGTAAAAGTATGTTGCATAAAAACTACTCTTAGAAGTACAATTTATCCCAAAAGTTACTCAAGTAGATGTAACGGAGTAAATGTAGCGCGTTGCTACCCACCTCTGGTCACTGGTGACATTGGACCAATCAAACAGAGCCAGGCGGTCACATGACCGTCACACGTAGAACCCGACTTTTTTAAACAAGTTGAAAAACTTATTGAGGTGTTACCATTTAGTGGTCAATTGTGCGGAATATGTACTGTACTGTGCAATCTACTAATAAAAGTTTTAATAAATCAATCAAAAGTGTAAAGGAAAAAAGACACTTTTTATTTCAACCATACTTCCCGTCAAAAGCCTAAAGACTGATCGCACAGTTCCTGTCTTCACAATAAAAGTGCCGCTCCATCGCGCCTGCGCTAACAAAATAAGAGTCTCCGAAAGCCAGCGCAAACAAACTAACAAACTACGGACTTTGCCGCCAATGTATTTCTTGTAAAGTGTATAAAAACGAATATGGAAGCTGGACAAATATGATGCCAAACGCCAACAACTTTCATGTGGTATTAGACAGAAAAGAGGATTTTTTTTCTCCTCCATTTGGAAACGTGGATGTTATCAGCACTATACTGTCTGATTCCGATCAATGCAAGTCATCAGAATCAGGTAATACACCAACTTATATTCTTGTCTTCATGAAAGATAGGAATCTATATGTTAAACATGCATGTATATTCATTAAAACACCTTCAACATGTCAACAAAAACGGCAAAATAAATAAACAAATTATATACTGTATATATAAATACATATATATATATATATATATATATGTTATATATATATATGATATGTGTGAATGTGAATGTTGTCTATCTGTGTTGGCCCTGCGATGAGGTGGCGACTTGTCCAGGGTGTACGCCGCCTTCCGCCCGATTGTAGCTGAGATAGGCACCAGCGCCCCCCGCGAACCCAAAGGGAATAAGCGGTAGAAAATGGATGGATGGATGTGTGTACATGTATATACATATATATGATATGTGTGTATATGTATATATGAGGTAGATCACCTCGACTTGGTCATTTATTAAGTAATTGATTAACGTTGAAAAACTTATCGGGGTGTTACCATTTAGTGGTCAATTGTAGGGAATATGTACTGTACTGTGCAATCTACTAATACAAGTTTCAATCAATCAATCAATCAATCAATCAATCAATCAATCAATCAATGCCTACTGAGCCTACGGTGCTGTTAAGTTATTGTGGCTCAATTTGCCTTATTTTTTTTTATTTTAATGTATCATTATTTAACATATATTATTTTTTTAGTTGCTTAAGAGATATTCCTGGCTCTGAATTTGCTCGTTGCTATTTTTATGTTTTTGTGCATTATTTGTTGCCGTAATCATTAAACAAACAGGTTACTTATTACTTGAGTAGTTTTTTCACAACATACTATTTACTTTTACTCAAGTAAATATTTGGGTGACTACTCCTTACTTTTACTTGAGTAATACATCTCTAAAGTAACAGTACTCTTACTTGAGTACAATTTCTGGCTACTCTACCCACCCCTGCAGATAGTTTTGAATAGTTTCACCGAGCCTCTTTGGGTGTTGTTCGGTTAAATAGGCTTGTTGGAGAGTAACGAGGCAAATACAAATGGCCGCCTTGATTATTGTCCGATTCCGATATTGTCTTTGATCATAGTACATACTTGTATCTTTTTGTAGTGTGGAATGTTACAAAAAAAGGACAGATCTCGTGATGTTTTACTCACTTTATACCGTCCACACATTAGATGGCAGTAAAAGCACGAATTTAGAGCTCGTTGTTAAATAACTGGATTTTTTTAGCAGAAATAACGACCGTAAATTCTGGAATACTTTTTTTCCTACGCTGTGGACCCTGCGGCCATAATGTTTTGTAGAATAGAATATACTTTGTTGTCATTATATTTGCATATAACGAGATTAAAGACTCCAATTTAAGGTGCGGCAGTGGGAACAAATATGGGGTGAAATAAATAACACAAGAGGTACTATCCAATAAAAATAATAAGCAATCTTGTAAATAAAAATAAGCAATCCTGTACAATGTACAAAACACTATAGAAATACAAAATACTGTACAATATACAAAACAAGACAAGAGTACCGAAATAATAAATAACAATCAGTGTCGGACGTATTTGTGTTCAATAGTTTTCGTTTAACTCCAACGGAGACACTGATAAGTTGTGTTATTGTTTGTGTTTGTGCCGCCACCTTTATGTCGAGTTCGCTCACTGCAGGTTGAAAATGTACTTCCTGTTTTAATGCCTTGGACTGGAAGTAAAACGGTCCATACATAACGGAAAATATTCTTAATTTGCTGTTTCACTCCAAGCAACGTCTGTAAGTTTCGGTTGAAATATCAGTGGAAATGGCGTGAATCGGAGGAATCACGACGCCATATCAGTAAGTTGAAGTGGAGTGGGAATTTTGTTTTTCATGACAACTACTGGTAAGAATGACGCGGACACGTTTGTTACTGGACACTTTTTAATACGCTTTTGCCTCGGGGACTTTGTATGTGTGAATAATATGCAACTTTTACACCCTGCAATATTCAGTGAATATTATGTATGTTTAGTTTGTGTGCTATTGTTTACTTAGCTGTCGTGTAGCTGCTAGTCGCCTATAGCCTAGCATTTTACCTTTTGTAAATTATGTTTATGAAATGGAAGAAATGTTGTGCTTATTGGAGGACATTTAGATGTTAAATGGCTGTCCAGCATTGCACAAGTAAACACGTTGCGGGACTGCTTGTATCGCACAAGGTATCACACACAAGTGAACATGCTGTAGGACTGCTTGTATCACACATGCTATCACACACAAGTAAACATGTTGCAGGACTGCTTGTATCACATGCGATATCACATACAAGTGTATAAGCTTCAGAATTGCTTTTATCGCACATTATATCACATACAAGTAATTATGCTGCAGGACTGCTTGTATCGCACATGACATCACACACATGTAAACAAGCTTTAGGACTGCTTATATGGCACATGATTTCACACAAGTAAACACACTGTATGACTGCTTGTATCGCACATGATATCACACACAAGTAAACACGCTGTAAAACTGCTTGTATCGCACATGATATCCGACACAAGTAAACACGCTTCAAAACTGTATCGCATATGATCTCTCACACAAGTATACGAGCTGCAAGATTGCTTGTATCGCACATGACATCACACACAAGTGAACACGCTGCAGGACTGCCTGTATCGCACATGACATCACACACAAGTGAACACGCTGCAGGACTGCCTGTATCGCACATGATATCACACACAAGTAAACACGCTGTAGGACTACATACATCTCACATGATATCACACACAAGTGAACACGCTGCAGGACTGCCTGTATCGCACATGACATCACACAAAAGTCGCTGCAAGACTGCTTGTATCGCACATGACATCACACAAAAGTCGCTGCAAGACTGCTCATATTGCACATGACATCATACTCAAGTGAACACGCTGCAGGACTGCCTGTATCACACATGATATCACACACAAGTAAACACGCTGTAGGAATACCTACATCACACATGATATCACTCACAAGTAAACACGCTGTAAAACTGCTTGTATCGCACATGATATCCGACACAAATAAACACGCTTCAAAACTGTATCGCATATGATCTCTCACACAAGTATACGGGCTGCAAGACTGCTTGTATCGCACATGACATCACACAAAAGTCGCTGCAAGACTGCTCATATTGCACATGACATCACACACAAGTGAACACGCTGCAGGACTGCCTGTATCGCACATGATATCACACACAAGTGAACACGCTGCAGGACTGCCTGTATCGCACATGATATCACACTCAAGTAAACACGCTGTAGGACTACATACATCTCACATGATATCACACACAACTGAACACGCTGCAGGACTGCCTGTATCGCACTTGATATCACACACAAGTAAACACGATGCAAGACTGTTGTACATCACACGTAAATAAACACGCTGCAAGACTGTTTGTATCACACGCAAGTAAACACGTCGTAGGACTGCTTGTATCGCATATGACGTCACACACAAATAAAGACGCCGCAGGACTCTGACATCACACACATCTAAACACGTTGTAGGGCTGCTTATATCGCAGATAATATCACACACAAACACTGTATGACTGCTTGCATTGCACAAGATATCACACACAAGTAAACAGGCTGGCTTGTATCGCACATGACATCACACAAAAGTCGCTGCAAGACTGCTCATATTGCACATGACATCACACACAAGTGAACACGCTGCAGGACTGCCTGTATCGCACATGATATCACACACAAGTAAACACGCTGGAAGACTACCTACATCACACATGATATCACTCACAAGTAAACACGCTGTAAAACTGCTTGTATCGCACATGATATCTGACACAAGTAAACACGCGTCAAAACTGAATCGCATATGATCTCTCACACAAGTATACGAGCTGCAAGACTGCTTGTATCGCACATGACATCACACAAAAGTAAACACGCTGTAGGACTACCTACATCTCACATGGTATCACTCACAAGTAAACACGCTGTAAAACTGATTGTATCGCACATGATATCCGACACAAGTAAACACGCTTCAAAACTGTATCGCATATGATCTCTCACACAAGTATACAAGCTGCAAGACTGCTTGTATCGCACATGACATCACACACAAGTCGTTTCAAGACTGCTCATATTGCACATGACATCACACACAAGTGAACACGCTGCAGGACTGCCTGTATCGCACTTGATATCACACACAAGTAAACACGATGCAAGACTGTTGTACATCACACGTAAATAAACACGCTGCAAGACTGTTTGTATCACACGCAAGTAAACACGTCGTAGGACTGCTTGTATCGCATATGACGTCACACACAAATAAAGACGCTGCAGGACTCTGACATCACACACATCTAAACACGTTGTAGGGCTGCTTATATCGCAGATAATATCACACACAAACACTGTATGACTGCTTGCATTGCACAAGATATCACACACAAGTAAACAGGCTGGAGGACGGCTTGTATCGCACATGATATCCGACACAAGTAAACACGCTTCAAAACTGTATCGCTTATGATCTCTCACACAAGTATACGAGCTGCAAGACTGCTTGTATCGCACATGACATCACACAAAAGTCGCTGCAAGACTGCTCATATTGCACATGACATCACACACAAGTGAACACGCTGCAGGACTGCCTGTATCGCACATGATATCACACACAAGTAAACACGCTGGAAGACTACCTACATCACACATGATATTACTCACAAGTAAACACGCTGTAAAACTGCTTGTATCGCACATGATATCCGACACAAGTAAACACGCGTCAAAACTGCATCGCATATGATCTCTCACACAAGTATACGAGCTGCAAGACTGCTTGTATCGCACATGACATCACACAAAAGTAAACACGCTGTAGGACTACCTACATCTCACATGATATCACTCACAAGTAAACACGCTGTAAAACTGATTGTATCGCACATGATATCCAACACAAGTAAACACGCTTCAATACTGTATCGCATATGATCCCTCACACAAGTATACGAGCTGCAAGACTGCTTGTATCGCACATGACATCACACAAAAGTCGTTTCAAGACTGCTCATATTGCACATGACATCACACACAAATGAACACGCTGCAGGACTGCCTGTATCGCACATGATATCACACACAAGTAAACACGATGCAAGACTATTGTACATCACACGTAAATAAACACGCTGCAAGACTGTTTGTATCACACATCACACGCAAGTAAACACGTCGTAGGACTGCTTGTATCGCATGTGACGTCACACAAAAGTAAAAATGCTGCAGGACTGCTTGCATCACATATGATATCACACACAAATAAAGACGCTGCAGGACTCTGACATCACATACATCCAAACACGTTGTAGGGCTGCTTATATCGCAGATGATATCACACACAATTAAACACTGTATGACTGCTTGCATTGCACAAGATATCACACACAAGTAAACACGTTGGAGGACGGCTTGTATCGCACATGATCTCCGACACAAGTAAACACGCTTCAAAACTGTATCGCATATGATCTCTCACACAAGTATACAAGCTGCAAGACTGCTTGTATCGCACAAGACATCACACAAAAGTCGCTGCAAGACTGCTCATATTGCACATGACATCACACAAAAGTGAACACGCTGCAGGACTGCCTGTATCGCACTTGATATCACACACAAGTAAACACGATGCAAGACTGTTGTACATCACACGTAAATAAACACGCTGCAAGACTGTATCACACATCACACGCAAGTAAACACGTTGTAGGACTGCTTGTATCGCATATGACGTCACACAAAAGTAAAAATGCTGCAGGACTGCTTGCATCACATATGATATCACACACAAATAAAGACGCTGCATGACTCTGACATCACACATCTAAACACGTTGTAGGGCTGCTTATATCGCAGATGATATCACACACAATTAAACACTGTATGACTGCTTGCATTGCACAAGATATCACACACAAGTAAACACGTTGCAGATCTGCTACAACTGCACACGATATCACACACAAGTAAAAACTCTGCAGGACTGCATGTATCACACATGATATCTCACACAAGTAAACACGCTGTAAGACTCCTGGTATTGCACATTATAGCACACAAAAGTAAGGACGTCGTAGGAATGCTTGTATCGCACATGATATCACACAAAAGTAAACTGCAGCAAGACTGCTTGTATGCCACATGATATCACACACAAGTGAACACGCTGCAGACGCGCTTGTATCGCACATGATGTCACACTTAAGTAAAACATGCTGTAGGACTGCTTACATCGCTCATGCCATCACACACAAGTAAATACGCTGCAGGACTGCTTGTATCGCACATGACACCACACACACACAAGTAAACACGCTGTAAGGCTGCTTGTATTGCACATGCAATCACACAAATTAACACACTGCAAGACTGCTTGTATCCCACATGATATCATATTTAAATGAACATGATGCAAGCCTGCTTGTATCGCACATGATATCACATGTGCAATACAAGCAGTCTCACAGCATGTTCAAATACATTATATCACACTCAAGTAAACACACTGTTTTACTGCTTGTATCGCACATAATTTCACGCACAGGTAAACACGCTGCAGGACTGCTTGTATCACACAAAATATCACACACAAGTAAACTTGCTGCAGGACTGCTTCTATCACATATGATATCACATGTATTTGAACATGCTGCGAGACTGCTTGTATGGCACATGATATCACACAAGTAAACACACTGTTTTACTGCTTGTATCACACATGATTTCACGCATAAGTAAACACGCTGCAGGACTGCTTGTACAACACATGATACCACACAGAAGTAAACATGCTGCAGGACTGCTTGTATCACATATGATATCACACACACACAAACACACTGCAGGGCTGCTTCGATCGCACATGATATCCAACGCAAGTAAAAATGCTGCAGGACTGCTTGTATCACACATGATATCTAACACAAGTAAACACGCCGTAAGACTGCTTGTATCGCACATGATATCCCACACAAGTAAACACGCTCCAGGACCGCTTGTATCACACATGATATCTCACAAAACATTGTAAAACTGCTTGTATTGCACATGATATCACAAGAAAACACACTGTAGGGCTGCTTCTATCGCACATGATATCCCGTACAAGTAAAAACGCTGCGGGACCACTTGTATCGCACATGCTATCACACAAGTAAAGACGCTGCAGGACTGCTTGTATCGCACATGATATCACACAGAAGTAAACACGCTGCAGGACTGCTTGTATCGCACGATATCACACAGAAGTAAACACGCTGCAAGATTGCTTGTATTGCACATGTTATCATACACAAGTAAACATGCTGGAGAACTGCTTGTATCGCACACGATTTCACACACAAGTAAACACGCTGCAGGACTGCGTGTATCACACGATATCTCACTCAAGTAAACACGCTGCAAGACTGCTTGTATCGCACATGGTATCACACACAAAAAAGCCCGCTGTAGGACTGCTTGTATCGTACATGATATCCCACATATATGAACACACTGCAATACTGCTTGTATCGCACATGATATCCCACACAAGTAAACACGCTCCAGGACTGCTTTTATCACACACGATATCACAAACAAGTAAACACGCTGCAGCACCGCTTGTATCGCATATGACATCAAACACATGTAAACACGCTGTATGACATTTTCACTGACGTCCCACTGGGGTTAGTTTTTCCTTGCCCTTATGTGGGCTCTGAACCGAGGATGTTGTTGTGGCTTGTGCAGCCCTTTGAGACACTGCAGCAGGATTGCTTGTACTGCACATGATATCACACACAAGTAAACAAACTGCAGGACTGCTTGTATGGGACATGATATCACACACAAGTAAACACACTGTATGACTGCTTGTATCGCACATGGTATCACACACAAGTAAACACACTGTATGACTGCTGGTATCGCACATGGTATCAGACAAGTAAACACACTGCAGGACTGCTTGTATGGGACATGATATCACACACAAGTAAACACACTGTATGACTGCTTGTATCGCACATGGTATCACACACAAGTAAACACACTGTATGACTGCTGGTATCGCACATGGTATCAGACAAGTAAACACACTGCAGGACTGCTTGTATGGGACATGATATCACACACAAGTAAACACACTGTATGACTGCTTGTATCGCACATGGTATAACACACTAGTAAACACACTGTATGATTGCTGGTATCGCACATGGTATCAGACAAGTAAACACACTGCAGGACTGCTTGTATGGGACATGATATCACACACAAGTAAACACACTGTATGACTGCTTGTATCACACATGGTATAACACACTAGTAAACACACTGTATGATTGCTGGTATCGCACATGGTATCAGACAAGTAAACACACTGCAGGACTGCTTGTATGGCACATGATATCACACAAGTAAACACACTGTATGACTGCTTGTATCGCACATGATATCACACCCAAGTAAACACACTGTATGACTGCTGGTATCGCACATGGTGTCAAACAAGTAAACACAGTGCAGGCCTACTTGTATGGGACATGATATGACACAAGTAAACACACTGTATGATATCTTGTATCACACATGGTATCAGACAAGTAAACACACTGTATGACTGCTTGAAGCGCACATGGTATCAGACAAGTAAACACACTGCAGGACTGCTTGTATGGGACATGATATCACACACAAGTAATCAAACTGTATGACTGCTTGTATCGTGCATGATATCACACACAAGTAAACACACCGTATGACTGCTTGTATCACACATCTCACACAAGTAAACACACTGCATGACTGCTTGTATCGCACACAATATCACACGCGAATAAACACACTGCAGGATCGCTTGTATCGCACATGACATCGCACATAATATCACACACAAGTAAACTGCAGCAGGATTGCTTGTACTGCACGTGATATCACACACAAGTAAACACACTGTATGACTGCTTGTATCGCACATGATATCACACACAAGTAAACACACTGCAAGACTGCTTGTATGGGACATGATATCACACACAAGTAAACACACTGTATGACTGCTTGTATCGGACATGGTATCAGACAAGTAAACACGCTGCATGACTGCTTGTATCACACATCTCTCACAAGTAAACACGCCGGATGACTTCTTGTATCGCACATGGCATCACACACATGTGAAGATGCTGTATGACTGCTTGTATCGTGCATGGTATCAGACAAGTAAACACGCTGCATGACTGCTTGTATCACATATCTCACACAAATAAACATGATGCAGGATCGCACACAAGTAAACTGTAGCAGGATTGCTTCTATTGCACGTGATATCACACACAAGTAAACACACTGCAGGACTGCTTGTATCACACATATCTCACACAAATAAACATGATGCGGGATCGCTTGTAACGCACATCACATCACACACATGAGGACGCTGTATGACTGCTTGTATCGCACGTGATATCACACAAGTAAACTGCAGCAGGATTGCTTGTACTGCACATGATATCACACAAGTAAACACACTGTATGGCTGCTTGTATCGCACAAGTTATCTCACACAAGTAAACACGCTGGAGGACTGCTTGTATCAGACCTAATATCACGCGCAAGTAAAAACACTGTATAACTGCTTTATCGTACATGACAGCAATCACAAGTAAACACGCTGCATGACTGCTTGTATCACACATATCTCACACAAGTAAACACACTGCAGGATTGCTTGCATCGCACATGTGAAAAAGACACTGTATGACTGCCTGTATCGCACATGATATCACACACAAGTAAACTGCAGCAGGATTGCTTATACTGCACGTGATATCACACACAAGTAAACACACTGTATGACTGCTTGTATCGCACGATATGACACAAGTAAACACACTGCAGGACTGCTTTTATGGAACATGATATCACACACAGGTAAACACACTGTTTGACTACTTGTACCGCACATGGTATCAGACAAGTAAACACACTGCAAGACTACTTGTATGGGACATGATATCACACACAAGTAAACACGCTGGAGGACTGCTTGTATTGCACATGATATCACACAAGTAAACACGCCGGATGACTGCTTGTATCGCACACAATAAACACACTGCAGGATCGCTTGTACCGCACATGACATCACACATGTGAAGACGCTGTATGACTGCTTGTATCGCACATGGTATCAGACAAGTAAACACACTGCAGGACTGCTTGTATCGCACATGGTATCACAAACAAGTAAACACGCTGCAGGACTGCTTGTATCGCACATGATATCACACACAAGTAAACACGCTGTATGACTGCTTGTATCGCACATGATATCACAAACAAGTAAACACGCTGCAGGACTGCTTGTATCGCACATGGTATCACAAACAAGTAAACACGCTGCAGGACTGCTTGTATCGCACATGGTATCACAAACAAGTAAACACGCTGCAGGACTGCTTGTATCGCACATGATATCACACACAAGTAAACACGCTGTATGACTGCTTGTATCGCACATGGTATCACAAACAAGTAAACACGCTGCAGGACTGCTTGTATCGCACATGGTATCACAAACAAGTAAACACGCTGCAGGACTGCTTGTATCGCACATGATATCACACACAAGTAAACACACTGCAGGACTGCTTGTATCGCACATGGTATCACAAACAAGTAAACACGCTGCAGGACTGCTTGTATCGCACATGATATCACACACAAGTAAACACACAGCAGGACTGCTTGTATGGGATATTTCAGCTGCAAGCTGAAATCATCTTGCACTTGATATCTGATCGTCATCTCTGGTAGAATCCAAACCAACACAACTGTATATCCATTTTTAAAGAAACATTAGAAAAAATGACAAAAAAAAAACAACCTAAACAACGTGTTTAAAAGCGTTTGTGCATCATTACATGATGTGATTGTGAAAGCAACCACAACAAGCATCAGTCGGACATGAAGATGCGCGCGTGTGCACGACATGAGAATACTAAACACACTACCTGTAGTAAAACGCCCTGCGGCTGTCGTCAGAGACGCCTCCCCGCAGTTCTGCCTCGGACTCACCAGATTAGTGAACCACTACAAACTTACCATTTGTTTTAAGATCATTAAAATAAAAAATAAAATAAAATTAAAAAAATAATAATATATATATATATATATATATACATATATATATCATGGAGCGGAGTGTGTGTACAACCCCCCCCCCCCCATGTTTCAGCATGCCCTGTTGCTAGGAGACCACTTCCATGTCCTAATTGTTTAGACTGAGTTACAAGCCGTTTAATAGAAGGCACCTTGCACGATGTTGGGAGTCGAGTCATGCGCCGGCTCGTGCCGACTGGTCTGACACGAGGGCCGCCCGTGCAAACGCGGCCGTGTTAATTGTTGGGGGTCTGGCAGACTCGTCAACGTGTTGTCATATTACAGATACAGGATGTTGGAGCAACCATGACACTTTATTGGCCAAAGATATCCTGAAATGTGACGCGGACAAAAAGAGAAACATGCCGATTCCTCAGAGGTGTTTTGCTAGCTGTCCGAAGTCGGGACCCAGGGTGGATCACTCATTTGTGCATCGTTGGGGACGTCTCTGCTCTACTGACCTGTCTACACTCAAGATGACCTCCTGCTGGCCCCACTATGGACTGGACTCTCACATTATTATGTTAGATCCACTATGGACTGGACTCTCACATTATGTTAGAGTCACTATGGACTGGACTCTCACACTATTATGTTAGAGCCACTATGGACTGGACTCTCACATTATTATGTTAGATCCACTATGGAATGGACTCTCACACTATTATGTTAGATCCACTATGGACTGGACTCCTACTATTATGTTGGGTCCACTATGGACTGGACTCACACTATTATGTTAGAGCCACTATGGACTGGACTCTCACATTATTATGTTAGATCCACTATGGACTGGACTCTCAAACTATTATGTTAGATCCACTATGGACTGGACTCTCACTATTATGTTAGATCCATTATGGACTGGACTCTCACACTATTATGTTAGATCCACTATTGACTGGACTGTCATACTATTATATTGGATCCACTATGGACTGGACTGTCATACTATTATGTTAGATCCACTATGGACTGGACTCTCACTATTATGTTAGATCCACTATGGATTGGACTCTCACTATTATGTTAGATCCTCTATGGACTGGACTCTCACACTATTATGTTAGATCCACTATGGACTGGACTCTCACACTATTATGTTAGAGCCACTATGGACTGGACTCTCACACTATTATGCTAGATCCACTATGGACTGGACTCTCACACTATTATGTCAGATCCACTATGGACTGGACTCTCACACTATTATGTTAGACCCACTATGGACTAGACTGTGGATGGTGATGTAATGAATGTAGAGAATTTTACTGATGAGTTCTAGAAAACATTTTTTGTGATCACCAGCACCTCTTCGTCTACCATCTTCAAACCACTTTTTGGAAACGAGCCATTTTGTAGGCGGTCTCATTTACATATGCAAATGAACTCCTCCACGCCTCGCCCCTCCAGCCGGCTGTGGACTCACAGCAGCCATGTGGTACTTTGCGTCCGTAACTACCCAAAAACATCAGAAGTAAACAAAAACAAAAAAAACTTTTCAATATCATCTGTTACAGATGGCATCGGCGGCAGAGTTTATGTACGAGCGAGAGTCCGACTCGCAGGAGAGGTAGGCAAAGGGCAAGGAATAAGGTTAGTTTATTAGCTTTGGCTTCCAATTCTTTCCTTTCAGGCCATAAAGCCCTCTAAATAACCAACCACAAACCTCCAACACAACTCCGTATAAATATATCGTGACCTGAATATTTATCCATTTTTAGTGATATTATAATATGCGCTGACGCAGGTCAACTATTTATTGCGGTGCCGTGATCACAGAGAGCGAACTATCTCACACCTCTGCTCGCTCTGCCCGCATCACGGCCACGCCCCTTTTCGGCTACAGGCGATCTGTAATCAGCGCACCTGGAGCTAATGAGGGTAGGCAGCATGAAGAAGGAAAGCGGCCCCAAATATCCGGTCCCGGAACGTAATTAACTTCCCAAAGTAAGCGTCACATCTCTGGCTTCCCTCCCGCCGACTTGATCACTCTCTGCGTCTTCCCAGTTCTCGTGTTTTATGTCCCTCTTGTCTTCCTGCAGTACTTCCCGTGATCGAGCTGTGTGCCTCAGTCCTCGACCCCCTGCTTGGACACGGACCTCGTTGCTTCTCTCCAGCCCCTGACCACTTGCTTGCTCACGGACCTTCTTCTGCCTTGCCCCTTTGTACTTGTCTGATTCCTCACTCAACACTCACAAGTTATTCCCGCACATAGTCTCACACCACACAGCCTTTGGATTTTTGTGACTCCATTCCCTTGTTGATTATTAATTATATTATTTTGTTACTCACCAGTGCTTCCATGAAAATGCCCCCCCCCCCCCCCCCCCCCCCACACCTCAAAGAACTGCTCACCTCCAAATCCCCCACACGACACCTCCGCTCCAAACAGGCTAACCTCCTCCAACCTCCACGGACAAAGCTATGAACTATGGGAGACCAGTCTTTCTGGTCTACTGCTCCCAGTCTGTGGAATGCTCTCCCTGACCACCTGAGGGCACCTCAGACTGTGGATGCTTTTAAAAAAAGGCTTAAAAACCTAACTTTAAAAAATAGCCGTTTTATAGACATGCACGCTGGTTCTAGCTATTGGGCTGTTTCTAGTTGGATATTTTATTTATTTTTATTTTCTTTTCATTATTATTTTTACATTGTGGCACTTTGAGGTTGTTTGCTCAACAAAAAGTGCTTTTTTAAATATATATATAAGTTCCAAAAACGTGTCTCTTCAGTTCCCAAATGTTTACTGAGTGTTGTGAAAAGGAAAGGCCATGTAATACAGTGGTACATTTTTTTATTTTATTTTATTTATTTTTATTAATTATTATTATTAATACTATTTTTTTTTACATTGTGGCATTTTGAGGTTTGCTCAACAAAAAGTGCTTTTTTAATAAATTATTTTTTTTAATAAATTATTTTTTTAAATATATATATATATATATATATATATATATATATATATATATATATATGTGTGTGTGTGTGTGTGTATAAAGTTCCAAAAATGTGTCTCTTCAGTTACCAAATGTTTGCTGAGTGTTGTTAAAAGGAAAGGCCATATAATTCAGTGGTATTTTTTTTTATTTTATTTTTATTTTCTTTATTATTATTACTATTTTTTACATTTTAGCACTTTGAGGTTGTTTGCTCAACAAAAAGTGTTTTTTAAAAATTAAATCTATTTTTTATATGTGTATGTAAAGTTTCAAAAATGTGTCTC
>NC_084635.1:30127481-30147481 GCF_033978795.1 Nerophis ophidion
CCACACTGTGAACCCACACCAAACAACACATTTCGGTGTTTGTACAAGACTGTAGGACGTCCCAATACAGAAAACATTGCATCTAATAGAGAATGTCTATATTTGCACCCCATGTGTGTCTGTTTCAAAAGTGCTCCCCCTCTGGTCAACATATGAAATAACAAGTGTGTGTAAAAAAAAATGAAGTGCTCCCCCTCTGGTCAACATATGAAATAACAAGTGCGTGTAATATATTGAAATGCACCCTCCACCTTGATCAAAATTAATTAAAAATTAAAATAAATATGTATATAGAAAAAAAATTCTTAAATTGAAGTAAATACTGAAGACTAAAACCCAATTACAAAAACAATAAAAACTAAAATAAAAATAACTAAAAGCTTTCCTTTTTTATATTTGCAAAGTATATATACATATTATTAATGTTGTAAATACACATTTTTATAGATCTAAAAAAGGTGGTCTTAAAGAGGTAGACATTTTTCGGAGGTCTCAAGAATGTAACAAATACAAGAATGTGTGTGTGTGTGTGTGTGTGTGTGTGTGTGTGTGTGTGTGTGTGTGTGTGTATGCGTGTGTGTGTGTGTGTGTGTGTGTGAGTGTTCTTGTATTTATATCCTTCTTGAGATACCAAGAAGAAAAGTACCTTCCACATGAGGACCGGTGGACATAAATCGTGGTCCCAATACACAAAAATATTGCGTCTAATAGAGAATGTCTATATTTGCACCCCCTGGTGGTTAAAATCTATCAAAACGAGGAAGGTCCAAAAAATGACGGATTTTTCAAATTGACTGTGTGTCGGTTTTAAAAGTGTTCCCCCCTCCGGCCAACATATGAAATAACAAGTGTGTGTAAAAAAATTGAAGTGCTCGCCCTCTGGTCAACATATGAAACAACAAGTGTGTGTAAGATATTAAAATGCACCCCCCCTTTGATCAAAATTAATTAAAATTTAAGATAAATATGTACATAGAGACAACCTGTATTAACTTGAAGTAAATACTGAAGATTAAAAAACAATTACAACATTTTTTTAAATAAAATAGAAATAACTAAAAGCTTTCCTTTTTTATATTTGCATAGTATGTATGGATTCAATGTTGTAAATACAAATCTTTATAGATCTAGAAAGGCTGGTCCTAAAGAGGTAGACATTTTTTGGAGGTCTCAGTTAGGTAACAAATACAAGAATATGTGAGTGTGTGTGTGTGTGTGTGTGTGTGTGTGTGTGTGTGTGTGTGTGTGTGTGTGTGTGTGTGTGTGTGTGTGTGTGTGTTCCTGTATTTCTACCGTTCTTGAGACACCAAGAAGAAGACAGTACCTTCCACATGAGGACCGGTGGACATAAATCATGGTCCCAATACAGAAAACCATTGCATCTATTAGAGAATGTCTATATTTGCATCCCCTGGTGGTTAAAATCTATCAAAATGAGGGTGGTCCCAAAAAGGATGGATTTGTCAAATTGACTGTGTGTCGGTTTTAAAAGTTGCTCCCCCATTTGGTCGACGTATGAAATAACAAGTGACTGCAATATGACTCAAGTAAACAACACCAAAATGTTATATGTTCCTTTAAACATAGAGAATATTACACACGGCACTCAAAAATCTATCAACAATTTTTAGTATGACTTTATTAAACTATGAAGCCGCGCCGCTTGATGGAATGTACTGCGCTTTAACATTCGAGTATTATTATGGTGCGTGTATAAGGGAAGACATATTATCTGGCGTTTGGTTTCTCAATATTATGCAAAAGCAACTTTTTTTTACTTTTTAGTACCTGCTGATCTGTATTTTGGATCTGCATGAATCGAGAAAAAATTGCGCGCTTCAGCCTTTGTAGTTTTTTTAGACACCGTAGTCTATAAACGTTTTTGTTTTCCTTTATCTTCTTGTTATGGGACATTCACCCTCCTCTGTTGCCATTTCTAATATAAAGCTATGTAAATTAGCTACTTATATCTGCAATGAAAGCGCTAAAACATACCGGTGTAGTGAGTTTATATAATTCACCCAAGTAACTTTAGTCATGTGCAGTTATTGATTGAAGTAAAGTCTGAATGTCATTAAAACAGTTATCTCCATCTTTTGACACTTCTTCTACTCCCGTCCTTGCACGCTATGCCGCTGCAACAAAGATGACGGGGAAAAGAGGCTGTCAAAGTGGAGGCACGTAAATAAGACCACCCACAAAACGAAGCGACTGCCAGAAAGCGGCTTGAAGATGATCTGTAAAAGATCATCTATGCAACCAAAGAACCACCATTACATGTTATGTAGACCAGTGGTCCCCAACCACCGGGCTTGATTGGTACCGGGCCACAGAAGAATTTTTAATACTTTTTTTATTCATTTATTTATTTTTAAATCATTATAATTTTGTATTAAATCAACATAAAAAACACAAGATACACTTACAATTAGTACACCAACTAGAGATGCGCGGATAGGCAATTATATCATCCGCAACCGCATCACCAAAGTCGTCATCCACCCGCCGTCCGCCCGAACCAACATTTTATCAAAACCGCAACCGCCCGCCACCCGCCCGTTGAAATACATCACAGGTCGGCCACCTTTACCACTCAAAGAGCTATTTAAACCCGTTTCACAGAGTAAAGAAGACAATGGGAGCTGCTAACGTTCTCACGAATATCCAATGATATTCATCCCGATGACAAGAATAAGGGCGTGCTGTGAAGCCATTGCCTTTGACACCTTCAATAACATGTACGAACCGATTGTTAGTCCAGCAACATGTTGTATGCAGCTTCCGCAATCACACGTACAAGATTGAAAGGCATACTGGGTGATACAGAGTACACTAACGGTTGTGATATAAACAATTTTAACACCCTTACTAATATGCGCCACGCTGTGAAGCCTCCCCAAACAAGAATGACAAACACATTTCGGGAGAACATCCTCACAGTAACACAACATAAACGCAACACGACAAATACCCAGAATCCTTTGTATCTGTGACAATTCCTGAATATATTTTACACCCCCGCGCCTCCAACCCAGCCCACCATAGTAACCGCTGCTAGCGGGGTGTATAAAATAGTCAGGAGTTGTCATGGATGCAAAGGATTCTGGGTATTTGTTGTGATGCGTTTATGTTGTGTTACTGGGAGGATGTTCTCCCGAAATGTGTTTGCCATTCTTGTTTGGTGTGGCTTCACAGCGTGGCGCATATTACTAAGAGTGTTAAAATTGTTTATATCACAACCTATAGTGTACTCTGTGTCACCCAGCATGCCTTGCAGTCGTGTGCGTGTTGCTAGACTGATGTAGAAGGCGACAAAGCCAATGGCTTCATGGCACGCCCCAATACTTATTAACTGGGTGACTGCCGGCAGTCATTCTAGAGAATGTTTGCGTCTCCTATTGTCTTCTTCGCTTCGTGACACGAGTCCTAAATGGCTCTTTGAATGGTAAAGGATACCGATCCCTGAACCATGTATTTCAAATATTTCCGAATGGTTCAACCGCCACCCGCCCGGATCTAATTAAAATCTATTTTTTCGTCCTGTCAACCCGCCCGAACCCGCGGTTTAGATGAGGCCGCAAACCGCACATCTCTAGCACCAACCCAAAAAAACCTCCCTTTTTCATGACAAAAAAATAAATAATAATACAAATTAAAATTAAATAATAATAATAATAACCCCCCCTCTCTCCCCCCCCCCCCCCCCCCACTGACCACAGATGTAGACCACAAAGAAGTCTTTTACGTTCATAACATTTGTTTTATAATAATATGATCCCTTTAATGCACCTTATAACCCGGTGCGCCTTATATATGACACAAATTGAAAATACAGTACTTTTTAGTTCTACCTGAGTTATAGAAGTCTAAAATAAGAGAACTTTTACTTGAGTTTTTGGCAACTCCACCCACCTTTGTTGTCAAGTCTGTGTGCTGTGGATCATTGCATGCATTGCCAATAGAGATGGGATTTAAAGCTCTTTGAAGGGAGTTGGCTGGAGAGGAGCCGTTCCTTTCAAAGAGCCGTCCAAAAGACCGTATCTGTGTTATTATAGTTTTTCATATAACTGTTTTTTTCGTTTTTTTTAATCGAGTAAACAATCACTACTATCAGTCATACGATAAAATGTAGATCATGACAGTTTTATTCACGCAGATATTACTCAATTTGTGGTAATTATTACAGAAAAATTGTTTGTTATGATTTCACATTCCATAAGGCGGTGCATTATGTCCATGCTTTGGCGGCGGGATCCCTAGTTAGAATTTGAACTCACCTAAAAAAAAAAGTGTAGCATTTTAACAGTATAGAAGACAAATTTAATAAAATACCGTAATGGATGTCATGACTAGGACTGTGGTGTGGTATAGGCATCTTTTACTTAATAACTAAAAAAAAAAGGTACAAACGTAAGGTGCTCAAAACGGAGCTTCAAAACTCAGCCATGAAAACAAAAACTCGCACTAAGGCAAAACTATGGACATAAAACAAAACTCGAGCTATGGCATTGTGGAGAGGCGGAGCCGACGGTCCGACAGAGCGGCAGGACACGCTAGAGCCCGGCCCAAGATGGCGGCAAGGAAGCGGAGATGGCGAGCGAGCGGCGAGGCGGGGCGATCAGGTGCGTGTATCGTGCACCTGGATGCAATTAATCAATCAATCAATCAATGTTTACTTATATAGCCCTAAATCACTAGTGTCTCAAAGGGCTGCTGAATCCTCTCGCACCGTTAAAAGGGGCGGCAGCTGTGACAGAGGCGGAGAGACTGGAAGAAGCAGGAGTGCAGCTCTCCCGTCCAAAGGCAAAACCCAGTAACTCAATTTTGGTCAAAACTGAGCTGATAATAATTTTGGAGTTCCTAGGTGATATGCTTTATATTAGTGTATGCGATATTGTATTTTTTTTTTCCGTAAGTAAGCTGTTACGCCATGGCAGGACCTAGCAATTACCACATAACCGCGTAGATACAACAGAAAAACCCAGTATCTCAAGGGACCAATCGGAGCTTCTTTGTCAGTCGCCTTATTGTCTTTAATGAGACATTTGCACGAATGGGGGCCGACGGTCAACCTGATTATGGGATATTACGGCACGAGGGGATATTTGGAAGATTGGCCCCCATTAAATGTATTGTTCTTGATTCTTCCCCTTGCATACTCTCTTGGGCATATAACTGTGGAGGTCAAAATAAAAAATGGACGCTGTACACGGCCTCTTGCCCAATGTGCAAACGCAGAATGGGGCCCACCCGAGATTGTGATAAAATATCTGGAGAAAGGGCACACGTTCATGAGAGCAGATTCAATCCATGGCTCAATCGGCAAGAAAATGAAAGCCCAAGAAAACATCTATACGTTTGATGACTTTGTAGATCTTTGTAAGACAGTATCAAGATAGATTGGTTTTCCTTTGTTTTCTCAAAATCAGCTACAAGTGAGTTACTAGGTTTTGCCTTTGGACGGGAGAGCTGAGAGAGGAGGAGAGCCGATGACAGACGACGAGCGAGCGGAAAAGAGGAGCGGAAAGGTGACCTGGACTGAGGTGTTTATTAAATCAAATAAAAAATCCTTCCTTGGTGGTCTATGGAACCCGCAAGGTGACGGCTTGAGACCGTCACAGGCATGAATGACGAAAAACTTACCTGAAACGAGAAAGGAACATAGACCATCGGTATGGATAACAAGGGTGTGTCGAGGGTGAGTAGAAAGTGATGTCGCCAGGCTGACTGCCTGGCAACTACAGGCTTAAATAGGTGCGGTGATGACAGGTGCGTGAGTCCAGATAAATCGGGTGCGTGAGTCGTGAACACATAACAGGTGAAAACTGATTGGTTGACATGGTGACAAAACAAACAAGAGTGCCCAATGAATGCAAAACAAAACAGAGCGTGACCACAAAACATGACAATGGATAAAAAAGTGTATATAGAACTATAATAAAAAATAAGAACATAATCTAAATGTGAGTACACAATTGTGCTACTGTACCTGGTGTATGTAGACTTGAACGACTACGGTTTAAAATAATGAACCCTAAAAGTGAAAAAAAGTAAATATCCATCCATCCATTTTCTACTGCTTGTCCTGCCTTCTGCATTTGGGCAGAAGGCCTCTACACCCTGGACAAGTCTCAACCTCATCACAGAATAATAATTGTAATAATTACCATTTAAAATAAATACAATTAAAAAAAACATATATTTTTTTAAATAATTTACATTACATCCATCCATGTTCTACCGCTTATTCCCTTCGGGGTGGCGGGGGGCGCTGGAGCCTATCTCAGCTGCATTCGGGCGGAAGGCAGGCTACACTCTGGACAAGTCTCTATCTCATCACAGAATAATAATTATAATAATTACAAATTTCAAAAAAATACAATGAAAAAACAATGTTTTTTTTTAATCCATACATTACATCCATCCATCTTTTTTCTACCGCTTGTCCCTTTTTGGGGTCGCTGGAGCCTATCCCAGCTGCATTCAGGTGGAAGGGGGGTTACACTCTGGACAAGTCGCCACCTCATCACAGTATACTGTCTTGTTGTGGTGGGGGGGGGGGTTGCTGTATGATTCTGTTTTTTGGGGCATCTGGAATCAGCCCCTTAAGGGCGGGTAATGTTGCGATCCGCTGCTTGGATCGTTCGTTGTTTAGATTTGAGTTTGTTTGCGCACTTCCTGATTGGTTTCTGTTGCCATGGTTGCATATTTGTTTCACCTGTTCCTTGTTTCTGGACTCTCACCTGCTTGTTGATTACTATCTTTATTTAAGCCTGCATTTTCTGTTACTCACTCTCCGATCCTAGCCTTGTTTCCCACAACAGTGACGATCGCTGTCTCCTGACTCTGGTAATCCTGTTTTATACCGATTAGCTTCCACTCTATCCCTTTGTTTAATCCCTTAGCCTCCTTGCTAGCACTTTTGGTTTGTCTTATCTACCTAGCACCAGTGTTTTTGTTCTTAGCGTATTTTTAGTTAATACATCTACATTTCTTACCTTTACGCAGTGTCCGTGCCTGAACTGCATCTTGGAAGAAGCACCTTTAGCCACCATGCTTAGCGAACGTCACACATTCATTAGAAAGGGAATTTCCTGGGAATTTGGAATACTCAGAAAAACCGGGAATTTCTTAAAACATTGATACTGGCATATCTGTCCTAGACAATATGAATATAGGTTGGTGTTGGATGTTTTAAATTTGGTTATGAAATGTTGATGTAGTAACAGTTTGAATTGAGAATTGGTATTTCTGAATTTGGGGATTTTCTAGGAAAAAACATGAATTTTTACGAAAAAAAAATTGCTACATTGGTTGTCCCAACTCGGAGAAATGTTTTGAAGGGTGAATGGTCAAAAACGATTGAAAAATGGGGACTGTGAAAACTTTCCAAATCGGTAAAGAGTGGTGCAAAATTTTTAGAACTTTGAATATATCCTTTCATGCGGAAGATAAATTCTTGGAAATTTGGAACTTTCGGAAACCCTGGGTATTTTTTGAAAACATTTAAACTAGCACAATCGTCCTAGTAGATATGAATAGTTTGGTGTTGGATGTTTTGAAATTGGTTATAAAATGTTGACATAGTAATAGTAGAGAATGGGTATTTCTGAATTCCTGGAATTTTGGGGAAAAAATAGGAATTTTTACAAAAAAAAAAGATAAATAAATAAAAAAAATCTGACATTTGTTCTCCCAACTTAGAGGGATGTTTTGAAAGTGGAATGGTTAAAAAGGCTTTGAAAAATGTGGACTGTAAAAACTTTCCAGGAAGAGGTGAAAATAGGGCTTTGGAAAACCGAATTCCTCCAATGTTTTTAACTTTATTTTAATATTCCAGGGTGAATAGATGGTGAACGGTTCAAATCATATGAGAAATGTGGGATATTTATTGGCAAATATATATTGCCCATTGCCCTATATGTCCATTCATTTGAAAGAGAACTTTGGGAAATTTGGGATTTCCTGGAAATTTGGAATTTCCTGGAAATTTGGGATTTTTGGAAAACCTGGGTATTTTTTAAAACATTGATACGAGCACAATTGTCCTAGACAATATGAATGGGTTGGTCTTGGAAGTTTAAAAATATGTTGTGAAATGTTGACAGAGTAACAGTTTGAATTGGGAATTTGTATTCCTGAATTTTGTGAATTTCGCAAAAAAAATGCAATTGGTATGAAAATAAATGTTTAGACGGTGGAATGGTCAAAAACGATTGAAAAATGTAGACTGTGAAAACTTTCCAAATCGGTAGAGTGGTGCAAAAATTTGAGAACTTTGAATATGTCCATTCATTTGAAAGGGAATTCCCTGGAAACTCGGGACTTTTGAAAAACCTGGGTATTTGTTTGAAAACATTTATACTAGCAACATTTTCCTAGAAGATATGAATAGGTTGGTGTTGGATCTTTTGAAATTGGTTATAAAATGTTGACATAGTAATAGTTTGAGTAGAGAATGGGTATTTCTGAATTCCTGGAATTTTGGGGAAAAAAATGGGAATGTTTACAAAAAAATAATAATAATAAATATAAAAAATCTGACATTTGTTGTCCCAACTTAGAGGGATGTTTTGAAAGTGGAATGGTTAAAAAGGCTTTGAAAAATGTGGACTGTAAAAACTTTCCAGGAAGAGGTGAAAATAGGCCTTTGGAAAACCGAATTCCTGTAATGTTTTTAACTTTATTTTAATATTCCAGGGTGAATAGATGGTGAACGGTTCAAATCATATGAGAGATATGGGATATTTATTGGCCAAATATATTTTGCCCATTGCCCTATACGTCTATTCATTTGAAAGAGAACTTTGGGAAATTTGGGATTTTTGGATAACCTGGATATTTTTGAAAACATTGATACGAGCACAATTGTCCTAGACAATATGAATGGGTTGTTCTTGGAAGTTTTAAAATATGTTGTAAAATGTTGACATAGTTACAGTTTGAATTGGGAATTGGTATTTCTGAATTTTGTGAATTTCGGGAAAAAAATGGAATTGGTACGACAATAAATGTTTGGATAGTGGAATGGTCAAAAACTATTGAAAAATGTAGACTGTGAAAACTTTCCAAATCGGTAAAGAGTGGTGCAAAATTTTGAGAACTTTGAATAAGTCCATTCATTTGAAAGGGAATTTCCTGGAAACTGGGGACTTTTGGAAAACCTGGGTATTTGTTTGAAAACATTTATACTAGCAAAATTTTCCTAGAAGATATGAATAGGTTGGTGTTGGATCTTTTGAAATTGGTTATAAAATGTTGACATAGTAATAGTATCCATCCATCCATCCATCCATCCATTTTCTACCGCTTATTCCCTTTCGGGGTCGCGGGGGGCGCTGTAGAGAATGGGTATTTCTGAATTCCTGGAATTTTGGGGAAAACGTGGGAAATTTTACCAAAAAAATAAATAAATAAATAACTAAAATCTGACATTTGTTGTCCCAACTTAGAGGGATGTTTTGAAAGTGGAATGGTTAAAAAGGCTTTGAAAAATGTGGACTGTAAAAACTTTCCAGGAAGAGGTGAAAATAGGCCTTTGGAAAACCGAATTCCTGCAATGTTTTTAACTTTATTTTAATATTTCAGGGTGAATAGATGGTGAACGGTTCAAATCATATGAGAAATATGGGATATTCATTTTCCAAATATATATTGCCCATTGCCCTATATTCACTCATTTGAAAGAGAACTTCAGGAAATTTGGGACTTTTGGAAAACCTGGGTATTTTTGGAAACATTGATACGAGCACAATTATCCTAGACAATATGAATGGGTTGCTCTTGGAAGTTTTAAAATATGTTGTAAAGTGTTGACAGAGTAACAGTTGGATTTGGGAATTGGTATTTCTGAATTTTGTGAATTTCGGGAAAAAAATGGAATTGGTACGAAAATAAATGTTTAGACGGTGGAATGGTCAAAAACGATTGAAAAATGTAGACTGAGAAAACTTTCCAAATCGGGAAAGAGTGGTGCAAAATTTTGAGAACTTTGAATATGTCCATTCATTTGAAAGGGAATTTCCTTGAAACTCGGGACTTTTGGAAAACCTGGGTATTTGTTTGAAAACATTTATACTAGCAACATTTTCCTAGAAGATATAAATAGGTTGCTGTTGGATGATTTGAAATTGGTTATAAAATGTTGACATAGTAATAGTTTGAGTAGAGAATGGGTATTTCTGAATTCCTGGAATTTTGGGGAAAAAATGGGAATTTTCACAAAAAAATTAAATAACATAAATTAAGAAAATTGGACATTTGTTGTCCCAACTTAGAGGGATGTTTTGAAGTGGAATGGTTAAAAAAGCTTTGAAAAATGTGGACTGCAAAAACTTTCCAGGTAGAGGTGAAACTAGGGCTTTGCAAAACCGAATTTCTGCAATGTTTTTAACTTTATTTTAATATTCCAGGGTGAATAGATGGTGAACGGTTCAAATCATATGAGAAATATGGGATATTTATTGCCCAAATATATATTGCCCATTTCCCTATATGTCCATTCATTTGAAAGATAAATTCCTGGAAATTTGAGTATTTTCTGGAAATTTGGGATCTTCGGAAAACCGGGAATTTTTTGAAACATTGATACTGGCATATCTGTCCTAGTCAATAATAATGGGTTGGTGCTGGAAGTTTTAAATTTGGTTATAAAACGTAGTAATAGTTTCAATTGAAAATTGGTATTTCTGAATTCCGGGAATTTCGGGAAAAAACAGGAATTTTTACTGTAAAAAAATGGTACATTGGTTGTTCCAACTTAGAGCAATGTTTTGAAGGGTGAATGGTCAAAAACCGTAGAAAAATGTGGACTTTGAAAACTTTCCAAATCAGTAAAGAGTGGTTCAAAATTTTGAGAACGTTGAATATGTCCATTCATTTGAAAAGGAATTTCTTGAAAATTCGGAACTTTCAGAAAACCTGGGTATTTGTTTGAAAACATCTATACTAGCACAAATGTCCAAGAAGGTATGAATGGGTTGGTATTTTGAAGTTTTGAAATTGGTTTTAAAATGTTGACGTGGTAACAGTTTGAGTAGAAAATTGGTATGTCAGAATTCCTGGAATTTGGGGTTAAAATGGGAATTTGTACCCAAAAAAATGGGACATTTCTTGTCCCAACTCCGAGGGATGTTTCGAAGGTGGAATGGTTAAAAAGGCTTTCAAAAATGTGGACTGTAAAAACTTTCAAGGAAGAGGTGAACATAGGGCTTTGGAAAACCGAATTCTTGGAATGTTTTTAACTTTATTTTAATATTCCAGGGTGAATAGAGTGTATGGATGGTGAATGGTTCAAATCGTATGAAAAATGTAAGGTATTTATTGCCCATATCTATATTGCCAGTTGCCCTATGTGTCCATTCATTTGAAAGATAACTTCCTGGAAATTTGAGTATTTTCTGGAAATTTGGGATTTTCAGAAAACCGGGAATTTTTAAAAACATTGATACTGGCATATCTGTCAGTTAAAATGTTGACGTAGTAACAGTTTGAATTGACAATTGGTATTTCTGAATTCCTGGAATTTCGGGAAAAAACAGGAATTTTTATGGTAAAAAAATGGTACATTGGTTGTCCCAACTTATAGCAATGTTTTGAAGGGTGAATGATCAAAAACAGTTGAAAAATGTGGACTGTGAAAACGTTCCAAATCAGTAAAGAGTGGTGCAAAATTTTGAGAACTTTGAATATGTCCATTCATTTGAAAAGGAATTTCTTGGAAATTTGGGACTTTCAGAAAACCTGGGTATTTTATTGATAGCATCTATACTAGCACAATTGTCCTAGAAGGTATGAATGGGTTGGTATTGGAAGTTTTGAAATCGGTTTTAAAATGTTGACGTAGTAACAGTTTGAGTAGAGAATTGGTATGTGAGAATTCCTCGAATTTTGGGGTTGAAATGGGAATTTGTACTAAACAAAAAATAAATAAATAAATGGGACATTTCTTTTCACAACTCGGAGGGATGTTTCGAAGGTGGAATGGTTAAAAGGGCTTTGAAAAATGCTGACTGTAAAAACTTGGTGTAAATAGGGCTGTAGAAAACAAAATTCTGGGAATTTTCTTGAACTTTAATGTAATTCAAGTTCATTTCCAATGGGCAGAATGACCCGGAATCCCGGGAACTCTGGGTAATCTGGGATATGTTTTTATTTTAATATATTTGAAGGAACTCAAGATTCCTGAACGTTTTGATACTAGAAGGTTCAATCAGCTGACAACATAGCGTAATAATAATAATAATAATACTGCGATGAGGTGGCGACTTGTCCAGGGTGTACGCCACCTTCCGTAGCTGAGATAGTCACCAGCGCCCCCCGCGACTTCAAAGGGAATAAGCGGTAGAAAATGGATGGATGGATGATAATAATAAATGGATGTTTTTTTGTCGTAAAAAAGACCTGCATGTTGTTTCCGTATGAGCGTCCGTGTGAGTAACACCGGCGTGCACGTCACAGGCGTGGTGTCCTGCTGTTGTGCACACTTACTGGCAACCAGCACGACTGGTGTGTTTTCACACCTCGGGCCGACACGCACACACCAGCGCGGCTCTAATGGAGCTGGGCTCGTTCTGTCTGAATCACCACTCAGCCAAAGCGTGGCACGCTTCCAGGGGGAAAAAAAACAGAAACAAAAACGGCTTTTGTTTTGTTTTCAGTGCCTTTGATATCTCCTGGTGGGAAGGTGTGGCGGATTTTCAAGGGAAAAACTGAAAATGTATTCAAGAGTGTGAGGGACACGCGTACATCAATCAATCAATCAATCAATTAATGTTTACTTATATAGCCCTAAATCACTAGTGTCTCAAAGGGCTGCACAAACCACAACACGAACCACTACGACATCCTCGGTAGGCCCACATAAGGGCAAGGAAAACTCACACCCAGTGGGACGTCGGTGACAATGATGACTATGAGAACTTTGGAGAGGAGGAAAGCAATGGATGTCGAGCGGGTCTAACATGATACTGTGAAAGTTTAATCCATAGTGGATCCAACACAGTCGCGAGAGTCCAGTCCAAAGCGGATCCAACACAGCAGCGAGAGTCCCGTTCACAGCTGAGCCAGCAGGAAACCATCCCAAGCGGAGGCGGATCAGCAGCACAGAGATGTCCCCAGCCGATACACAGGCGAGCAGTACATGGCCACTGGATCGGACCGGACCCCTTCCACAAGGGAGAGTGGGACATTGGAGAAAAAGAAAAGAAACGGCAGATCAACTGGTCTAAAAAGGGAGTGTATTTAAAGGCTAGAGTATACAAATGAGTTTTAAGGCGAGACTTAAATGCTTCTACTGAGGTGGCATCTCGAACTGTTACCGGGAAGGCTTTCCAGAGTACTGGAGCCCGAAATGAAAACGCTCTACAGCCCGCAGACTTATTTTGGGCTTTGGGAATCACTAATAAGCCGGAGTCCTTTGAACGCAGATTTCTTGCCGGGACATATGGTACAATACAATCGTCAAGATAGGATGGAGCTAGACCGTGTAGTATTTTATTCGTAAGTAGTAAAACCTTAAAGTCACATCTTAAGTGCACAGGAAGCCAGTGCAGGTGAGCCAGTACAGGCGTAATGTGATCAAACTTCCTTGTTTTTGTCAAAAGTCTAGCAGCCGCATTTTGTACCAACTGTAAACTTTTAATGCTAGACATGGGGAGACCCGAAAATAAATATACATATACATATAGCTGAAGGGAAGCCAGGATGAAGACGGTATTAACTTTACCTTTGGGGAGACCATGATCCTGACTTTTTTGCAGTTCCACCAGAACATAAACCTCTGATAACAGCAGGAGGCACTGTGCTGAAAGAAGTTGAGGACTTCAAATACCTGGGCGCATGGGTCAACTCAACTGAGCAAGATCTAAAAGTGAGGAAGGTACTTGCATGGAGGGCCATGAACGGCATGACCAGTGAACGGAACTCCTACCTCCCCCACCAAATCAAACTCAGCTTCTTCTAAGTGACAGTTGAATCCATTCTCCTCTGTGGCAGCGAATGCTGGACCCTGAAGCCAACCCTGGGGAAGTCTCTGGATGGATGCTACACCAGGATGCTGTGTGCAGTGCTTAACATCAACAAGAGTGCGCACGTAACCAACATAATCCTCAACAAGGGAATACCAAGGGTGAGCGAGGAGATTGCTGTAAGGAGAATGAGACTAGCAGGACAACTGCCAAAGGCTTTAGGAGCTGCCAGCCAGCAAATTGGTGCTGTGGGAACCAACACATGGGCATCGGTCAAGAGGACGTCCCACACTAACATACGTGGACATATTCAAGAAGGATGCAGGAGCTCAGAGTACCAAGGAACTGGCCAAATGTATGGAGAATTGGGATGACTGGAAGCAACGATGTCTGAGGCCGACCTAGAGAGGTTGTGAGGTCACATGGTAAGCCTTGTGGATTTTGCTGGAATTCCGTAGTGGAGCTGTGCAATATTGCCAAAATCCTAGTCCATCCATCCATCTTCTTCCGCTTGTCCGAAGTCGGGTCAGGGGGGTAGCAGCCCAGACTTCCCTCTCCTAAGCCACTTCGTTCAGCTCTTCCCGGGGGATCCCGAGGCGTTCCCAGGCCAGCCGGGAGACATATTCTTCCCAATGTGTCCTGGGTCTTCCCCGTGGCCTCCTACCGGTTGAACGTCCCCTATACATCTCCCTAGGGAGGCGTTTGAGTTGCATCCTGACCAGATGCACGAACCGCCTCATCTGGCTTCTCCCCATGTGGAGGAGCATGGGTTTTACTTTACTTTACTTTACTTTACTTTACTTTACTTTACTTTACTAGATGGCAGAGCTTCTAACCCTATCTCTAAGCGAGAGCCCCGCCACCCGGCAGAGGAAACTAATTTCGGCAGCTTGTATCCGTGATCTTGTCCTTTTGGTCATAGCCCAAAGCTCATGACCATAGGTGAGGATGAGAACGTAGACTACATACTCAGTGGCCTAGTGGGTAATGTGTCCACCCTGAGATTGGTTGGTTGTGAGTTCAAACCAAAGACTATAAAAACGGGACCCATTACCTTCCTGCTTGGCATTAAGCATCAAGGGTTGGAATTGGGGGTTAAATCATCAAAAATGCTGCCCACTGCTCCCCTCACCTCCCAGGGGGTGGAACAAGGGGATGGGTCAAATGCAGAGGACAAATTTCACCACACCCAGTGTGTGTTACAACCATTGATAATTTAACTTAACTGAACTAGATCGCAGGTGAACCGTGTGGTTTCCCGGTGCCAAAGTCCGGGACAAGCATTGACTGTAGCGTGTGGTACTTGCTGCTGAAAAGGTGATTGGCTGCAAACTCCCAACCCTCCAGGACCTGTTCTCCTGCATGTGGGTCGGATCACAGCAGACTGTTCTCACCCTGGCTGGACACAAAGTATTCTCCCCTCTCCTCTCAGGCAGCAGACTACGGTCTATCCAGACCCACACTTCCCGCCATCTGAACAGTTTTTTTTCCCCTCCGCCATCAGGCACATGAAAACCAGTTCTGATAGTTCAGTTACAGCTCATGTTATTCTATTCTGTGTTATATGTGTTTTATGTTGCACGATTGCGCCAAGTAAAATTCCTAGTTTGGGAACCCGTTCTCAAACAATGGCAATAAAAACTCTTCTGATTCTGATTCTGATTCTGATTTTGATTTGACCGGTAAATTGAGAGCTTTGCCTTCCGGCTCAGCTCCTTCTTCACCACAACAGATCAACACAGCCTCCGCATTACTGAAGACGCTGCACCGATCCGCCTGTCGATATTACAATCCACTCTTCCTTCACTTGTGAACAAGACTCTGAGGTACTTGAACTCCTCCACTTGGGGCAGGGTCTCCTCTCCAGACCGTAGATGACACTCCACCCATTTCCGGGCAAGAACCCTAGACTCAGACTTGGAGGTGCTGATTCCCATCCCAGTCGCTTCACACTCGGCTGCGAACCGACCCAGTGAAAGCTGAAAATCCTGGCCAGATGAAGCCATCAGGACCACATCATCTGCAAAAAGCAGAGCCCTAATCCTGCATCCACCAAACCGGATCCCCTCAACGCCTTGACTGCGCCTAGAAATTCTGTCCATAAAAGTTATGAACAGAATCGGTGACAAAGGGCAGTCCGACCCCCATTGGAAACGTGTCCGACTTATGGGGACCTAACTCTGACACTGATCGTACGGGAGCGGACTGCCACAATTAGACAGTCCGATACCCCATACTCTCTGAGCACTCCCCACAGGACTTCCTGAGGGACACGGTTCAATGCCTTCTCCGAGTCCACAAAGCACATGTAGACTGGTTGGGCAAACTCCCATGCATCCTCAAGAACCCTGCCGAGAGTATATCAATCGTAGTGTGAGCTGTCAATCAATAGTCAGAGCCTCGTTGAAATGTAGTTATTGGTATTAATTAAGTCCCCTTCCATGAGACGCAGGGTATTCTCCACACAGATTTATATTTTCATCAACTCCTCATCAGCGAGCCTTTTCAAATGCGCTTTACATCAGCTCCATTACGGCTTTTTCTTTCTGACTTCGGCATGAAAAAAAAAAAGCTTGGTTCAATTGCAACGGGTTTTTGCTTCCTGATTACTGTCGAGGCGCCCTTGAACGAGGCGACAACAGTCAGACGGACTAAAAACATGCGAGCATACAAATCCTTTTGTCCATTTATTCTGTGTCTGAACCGATAATTCCACCCTTTGGAACCTAATGATGAAGTGAAATGAATCCCTGGTGTGCAGAGATAACACCCAAGCACTGTCACTCAGCCCACCTGTGTGTGTGTGTGTGTGTGTGTGCGTGTGTGCGTGTGTGTGTGTGTGTGTGTGTGTGTGTGTGCGTGTTCTTGTATCTCTACACTTCTTGAGACACCAACAAGGAAAATAACCTTCCATATGAGGAGGTGTGAACAAGTGAGGACATAAATCATGGTCCCAATACAGAAAACCATTGCATCTAATGGAAAATGTCTCCTCTGCACCCCTGGTGGTTAAAATCTCTCAAAATGAGGGTGGTCCAAAAAAGGAGGGATTTTTCGAATTGACTGTTGCAAGTCTTGTGTATTCTTTGTCACTTGTATGTGTGTGCTATGGCTATTGCAGTATTTTTTTTTACCCAGGTCTCAGTAAGGACCATCTTTAGACTGAAATATTTGTTTTACTTATTACATGTAAAATTTATGTAAAACTATGACTTTTTAATCCAAATGGTGACATTGGTCCTAAAATTCTGACTTGTATCACAATATTGCCAATAATGTTGTTGTTCTTGTAAAATAGTGACATTGTTTTAATAAAATTATGACTTTTGTCATAATTTTGCAGAGTAAAATTGGGATTTTTCTTATAAAATTGCCAACATTTTAAAGTTTTTTATAAAATTGTGACTTTTGTCAAGTTAAATTGCAACTCTTTTTTTCATAGAATTGCCAAAATGTTAAGCTTTTCTTGTAAAATTGCGACTGCTTTTGAGCAAAAATCCAACTTTTTTCATAATATTGCGCAAATGTTTAGTTTTTCTTATAAAATTTTGACTTGCGTTGAGTAAAAGTACGATTTTTATTATAATGCCGCCAAAATCCTAAGTTTTTCTTGTGAAATTGTGACGTATTTCTTGTGAATTTCCAACTAATTTTTCACAACAAGCTTTTTTTTTTTATAGTTGCATAGTATGTATGTATGTTTTATTGTTGTAAATACACATCTTTATAAAGCTAGAAAGGGTGGTCCTAAAGAGGTAGGCATTATTCGGCGTTCCCTAAGAAGGTGACAAATACTAGAATATTCTTGTATTCAAACCCTTCTTGAGACATCAACAAGGAAAAGTAGCTTCCATATGAGGAGGTGTGAACAAGTGAGGACATAAATCATGGTCCCAATACAGAAAACCATTGCATCTAATTGAAAATGTCTCCTTTCCACCCCTGGTGGTGAAATCTCTCAAAATGAGGGTGGTCCCCAAAAAGGAGGGATTTTTCAAAATGACTGTTGCAAGTCTTGTGTATTCTTCGTAACTTGTATGTGTGTGCTATGGGTATTGCAGTATTTTTTTTCCCAGGTCTCAGTCTGGACCACCTCTCCGGGAGTTCATCTTTAGACTTAAATATTTGTTTTACTTTATTACTAATTAATGTAAAATTATGATGTTTTAATGCAAAATGGTGATATTGGTCCTAAAATTCTGACTTTTATCACAATATTGCCAATTATATTGTTGTTGTTCTTGTAAAATAGTGACATTGTTTTAATAAAATTACTACTTTTGTCATAATTTTGCAGAGTAAGATTGACATTTTTATTATAAAATTGCCAACATTTTGAAGTTTCCTTATAAAATTGTGACTTTTGTCGAATAAAATTGCAACAGTTTTTTCATAGAATTGCCAAAATGTTAAGCTTTTCTTGTAAAATTGCGACTGCTGTTGAGCAAAATTCCAACTTTTTTCATAATATTGCGCAAATGTTTAGTTTTTCTTGTAAAATGTTGACTTGCGTTGAGTAAAACTACGACTTTTATTATAATGCCGCCAAAATTCTAAGTTTTTCTAGTGAAATTGTGACGTATTTCTTGTGAATTTCCAACTAATTTTTCACAACAAGCTTTTTTTTATAGTTGCATAGTATGTATGTATGTTTTATTGTTGTAAATACACATCTTTATAAAGCTAGAAAGGGTGGTCCTAAAGAGGTAGGCATTTTTCGGCGTTCCCTAAGAAGGTGACAAATACTAGAATATTCTTGTATTCAAACCCTTCTTGAGACATCAACAAGGAAAAGTAGCTTCCATATGAGGAGATGTGAACAAGTGAGGACATAAATCATGGTCCCAATACAGAACACCATTGCATCTAATAGAGAATGTCTCCTTTGCACCCCTGGTGGTTAAAATCTATCAAAATGAGGATGGTCCCAAAAATGAGGGATTTTTCAAATTGACTGTTGCAAGTCTTGTGTATTCTTTGTAACTTGTATGTGTGTGCTATGGCTATTGCGGTATTTTTTCCCCCCAAGTCTCAGACAGGACCACCTCTCCGGGAGTACACCTTTAGACTGAAATATTTGTTTTACTTTATTGCTATTTAATGTAAAATTATGACTTTTTAATGCAAAATGGTGATATCGGTCCTAAAATTCTGACTTTTATCACACTATTGCCAATTATGTTGTTGTCCTTGTAAAATAGTGACATTATTTTAATAAAATTACGACTTCCGTCATAATTTTGCAGCGTAAATTGAAATTTTTATTATAAAATTGCCAACTTTTTAAAGTTTTCTTATAAAATTGTGACTTTTGTTGAGTAAAATTGCAACTCATTTTTCATAGAATTGCCAAAATGTTAAGCTTTTCTTGTAAAATTGCGACTGCTATTGAGCAAAATTCCAACTTTTATCATAATATTGCACAAATGTTGAGTTTTTTTGTAAAATTTTGACTTGCGTTGAGTTAAACTACGACTTTTATGATAACGCCGCCAAAATTCTAAGTTTTTCTTGTTAAATTGTGACCTTTTTCTTGTGAAATCCCAACTCATTTTTCACAACATGCTTTTTTTTATAGTTGCATAGTATGTATGTATGTTTTATTGTTTTAAATACACATCTTTATAAAGCTACAAAGGGTGGTCCTAAAGAGGTAGGCATTATCCGGAGGACTCCAAGAAGGTAAAAAATACGAGAGTATTCTTGTATTCAAACCCTTCTTGAGACATCAACAAGGAAAAGTAGCTTCCATATGAGGAGGTGTGAACAAGTGAGGACATAAATCATGGTCCCAATACAGAAAACCATTGCATCTAATAGAGAATGTCTCCTTTGCCCCCCTGGTGGTCAAATCTCTCAAAATGAGGGTGAACCCATAAAGGAGGGATTTTTCAAATTGACTGTTGCAAGTCTTGTGTATTCTTTGTAACTTGTATGTGTGTGCTATGGCTATTGCGGTATTTTTTCCCCCAAGTCTCACTCTGGACCACCTCCCCGGGAGTACAGCTTTAAACTGAAAGATTTATTTTACTT
>NC_084635.1:30152481-30169981 GCF_033978795.1 Nerophis ophidion
TTTGTGCTAACACAATCATCTCCTTTCTCAGAGACATTTGTGCGTAACTGTGCCAGTTTGCACAAACATTCCAGTCTTCCAAATAAATGATCGCCTACAGGTGCTTTTCATATTATTAGAATACCATGAAAAAGTTGATTTATTTCAGTAATTATATTCAGAACGTGAAACTAACATATTATATCAACTCATTACACACATAGTGATATTTTTGAAATGTTTATTTCTTTAAATTTTGATGATTAGTACTGACAATTACTGAAAAGCCCAAATTCAGTATCTCAGAAAATTAGAATATTAGTTACGACTAGTACCAAAAAATATTTGGTACTATAGAAAACTGGGGTTAAGGTCAGGTGAGTTTGCAGGCCAATCAAGAACAGGGATACCATTGTCCTTAAACCAGGTACTGGTAGATTTGGCACTGTGTGCAGGTGCCAAGTCATGTTGGAAAATTAAATTTTCACCTCCATAAAATTGGTCCGCGACAGGCTGCATAAAGTGTTCTAAAACTTCCTGGTAGACTGCTGCATTGACCCTAGACCTCAGGAAACACAGTGGACCAACACCAGCAGATAACATGGCACCCCAGACCATTACCGATTGTGGAAATTGGACACTGGACTTCAGGCAAGGTGGATTCTGTGCCTCTCCTGTCTTCCTCCAGACTCTGGGACCTTGATTTCCAAAGGAGATACAAAATTTACTTTCGTCTGAAAACATAACTTTGGACCACTCAGCAGCAGTCCAGTCCTTTTTGTCGTGAGCCCAGGCGAGACGCTTTTGACGTTGTCTCTTATTCAAGAGTGGCTTTACACAAGGAATGCGACAGCTGAAGCCCATATCTTGCATACGTCGGTGCGTGGTGGTTCTTGAAGCACTGACTCCAGCTGCAGTCCACTCTTTGTGGATCTCCCCCACATTTTTGAATCGGTTTTGTTTGACAATCCTCTCCAGGGCGCGGTTATCCCTCTTTTTTCTACCACATCTTTGTCTTCCCTTCGCCTCTCCATTAATGTGCTTGGACACAGAGTTCTGGGAACATCCAACCTCTTTGGCAATGACCTTTTGTGTCTTGCCCTCCTTCTTTAAAGTATCAATGGTCGTCTTGTGGACAGTTGTCAAGTCAGCAGTCTTCCCCATGATTGTGTGTCATACAGAATCAAAACGAGAGACCATTTAAAGGCTTTTCCAGGTGTTTTGAGTAAGTTAGCTAATTAGAGTGTGGCACCAGGTGTCTTCAATATCTGACCTTTTCACCATATTCTAATTTCCTGAGATGTTGAATTTAGGGTTTTCATTGGTTGTCAGCTATAATCATCTCCTTTTTGGCAAAAAACACCTGAAATGTATCAGTCTGTTTGGAATGAATGTATACATTCTACAAGTTTGACTTTCTAAATGGAATTAATGAAATAAATCAACTTTTTCACGATATTCTAATAATATGACCAGCACCTGTATATCAACAATAACATAGGTCAGAAATTGATTATTTGGGTCATATTATGTTGTGAGTAGACTGTGTTCTGTTGGATTTGAAGTATGATTTATAAAGCGTATCTTTTGACCCTCAATTGTTTGTGAATTCGTCCGTGACCCTCATTGCTGAAACAGGTCAGCGTGCTTTTATTTTTGCGAGCCACGACAGGGAAGAAAGGCCACCCTGTACGGTTTCATCCGGTGCCGTATCCAATCAACAGTTTTACAATTACTGTAACTGCCGTTAGTGCTTGAATCTCATCTGCATCATTAACATGAATAAATGAAAATTTAATAGAGCCGACAGTTTTACATTGTTAGTCTAATAATGGCCCGCATTATGCGGTTAGTAAACATCGATGAAAGCCACCGTCTGTGTATTGTTTCTCCAGGGGCCTCCTTTGTCGTTTTGTTTTGTCATAGTTCGGATCCGTAACACAATCGTTTTCCACTAATTAATCTCGCTAGGAAACGACAGCAAAAATGAATGGAATTTGCTGCGATGCAATATTAATTATACCCTTGATATTCAGTCATCAACTATGAGGAGATGAGTACTTTTAATCACCTGATGTAGTGGAAAGAAAAAAAAAAAAAGTTTAATTCAAAGGGAGTTTGAAGAGAGATGTGATGGGATCAGACATATTTAAATTAAAAATAAACACTTTTAATGTGTTAATATACAGGGAAATATCTGTCAATAACATTTTTGGGTGGTATAATTTATGGTGTGTCGCTAATGAGTGGTTTGTGTTTCGACCAGCGTCTGGAAAATACTTTAAAAAAAGTAATTCGTTATAGCCACTCAATATTTCTTTAAAAACAATCTTGAACAAATGTAATCAATCATTGTATTTGTTATTTTAATTTTAAATATCTGCCATATACCACCGTGATGTTTCATGAGGCCAGAGTGTGCGTGTGTGTCTTTGAGAGGACGGTGCCTATGGCCAAATAAAGTACGGTATGTCGTCAGCACCCAGACAGAGCAGCATTAGCTCTGCTTTTTTTATCAGATCAAACTCGCACCTCTGTTGACTATCAGTGGTCAAAAATTGGGCTCAAGTAAGTGCACTAGAGCTTCTGCAAAAGATGCACATTTTACAGTCACTTATGACGTTGTGACGGGGCTAAGGTTAGAAAATGCTAGCTAAAACAGAAAAAACATCGACAACTTACCGCGACATGTTTTCTCTACTTGGAAGTGGAATTTTTGTAGGCTGAAATGTGAACATTAATCTATTTTCCTGACTATAAACCGGCATATAAACCACACCAACTAAAGCAAATATTTTTTTCCGTGTATTAGCCGCACCGGACTATGAGCCGCAGACATATAAATCGTGAAAGTACTTATTTACGCACAAATATTCCATACATGTTTATTTAATTTATTTAATTTTAATTTAATTTAATGTTTATTTAATTGTTTCCAAGTGGTGTCTGTAACAAAGCAGTAAAACGGGGAGATCAAACAAAACAGAAGCTAAACAGACTCAATAACTTCACGGTGACATTTTGGTGAACTCACTGAGGAATTTGTGAAACTGAAACAATATGAAAATAATGCCATTGTAAGTTAGTAATGTTAATACAGACACTTGTAAATGTGTTAGCATATTAGCTAATGCTAACAACTAGCTTCATTAAATT
This sequence comes from Nerophis ophidion, assembly GCF_033978795.1. Classification (NCBI taxonomy): domain Eukaryota; kingdom Metazoa; phylum Chordata; class Actinopteri; order Syngnathiformes; family Syngnathidae; genus Nerophis; species Nerophis ophidion. The sequence continues at coordinate 30,155,617 of NC_084635.1, forward strand.
AGAAATATGTAATTTAATCAATGTGTAATGTAGTGCAAATGTGCATAAAACGCTCCGACGGTCATCACACATGGGGCGGTGTAGTAAGTAAGAATTGTTTTAGGTCTATTGTAAAACTTACAAACGACTAATACCAGTCCAAAATAGTCGTTACCCTCCACGTAAGCATTCCTTCCAGTCGTAAAGAAACAAACAAACTTAACAAACATGGTAATCTTGTATGACCAGAATGTTTCTAACTCCTGTTATTTGTTGGAGGCTATAATGCAGAGTCTGTCAGGAATGGTTGAAAGGACAGTGTTGTATGTGGGAGACAGGTGTTTTTTGCAGACCACCTCCTCTGTTCAGGGTTGGCTGCCTTCTATCCCTGTCTGGATCCGAACAGATCTGAAAAATCTAAGTGTAAAACTAGATCTGATCAATCAAAGTCTAAGACTAGATCTGACCAATTATAAGTCCATGATAGATCTGACCAATCTAGGTGTAAGACTAGATGTGAACAATCTAAGTCTATGATCAGATCTGACCAATCTAAGTCAAAAACTAGATCTCACCAATCTAAGTCCAAGGCTAGATCTGATAAAACTAAGTGTAAAACTAAATCTGACCAATTATAAGTCTAAGACTAGGTCTGATCAATCTAAGTTTAACACCAGATCTGACCAATCAAAGTCTATGACTAGATCTGACCAATCTAAGTCAAAGACTACATCTGACCAATTACCAATTATAAGTCTATGACCAGATCTGAAAAACCTAAGTCTAAGAATATATCTGACCAATGTAAGTCTAAAACTAGATTTGACCAATCAAAGCCTAAGACTAGATGTGACCAATCCAAGTCTAAGACTAGTTCTGACCAATCTAAGTCCAAGATTAGGTGTGACCAATCCAGGACTAAGACTACATCTGGCCAATCTAAGTCTATGACTAGATATAACCCATCAAAGTCTAAGACTCAATTAGATCAGCTAAGTTTAAGACTAAGTATGACCAATCTAAGTGTAAGACTAGATCTGACCAACCTAAGTATTTGACTAGATCTGACCAATCTAAGTCTATGAGTAGATGTGACCAATCTAAGTCTAGATCTGACCAATTATAAGTCCTTGACCAGATCTGGCCAATCTAAGTCAAAGACTAGAATTGACCAATCTAAGTCGAAGACTATACTTGACCAATCTAATTCTAAGACTAGACTTGACCAATCTAATTCTAAGACTAGATCCGACCAATCTAAGTCTAAGACTAGTTCTGACCAATCTAAGTCAAAGACTATGTGGGACTAATCTAAGTCCAAGACTATAGTTTATCAATCTAAATCTAAGACCAGATCAGACCGATCTTAGGTATGACCAATCTAAGTGTAAGACAAGATCTGACCAATCTAAGTCTTTGACTAGATCTGACCAATCTAAGTCTATGACAAGATCTGATCAATCTATTTAACAATCTAAGTCTAAGATTAGGTTTGACCAATCTAGGACCTAGACTAGATCTGACCAATCTAAGTCTATGACTAGATATAACCCATCAAAGTCTAAGACTCAATTAGATCAGCTAAGTCTAAGACTAAGTATGACCGATCTAAGTCTAAGACTAAATCAGACCAATTATAAGTCCTTGACCAGATCTGACCAACCTAAGTCAAAGACTAGAATTGACCAATCTAAGTCTAACATTAGACTTGATCAATCTAATTCTAAGACTAGATCTGAACAATCTAAGTCTAAGACTAGTTCTGACCAATCTAAGTCTAAGACTATGTGGGACAAATCTAAGTCTAAGACTAGATCTTATCAATCTAAATCTAAGACCAGATCGGACCGATCTTAGGTATGACTAATCTAAGTGTAAGACAAGATCTGACCAATCTAACTCTTTGACTAGATCTGACGAATCTAAGTCTATGACAAGATCTGATCAATCTATTTAACAATCTAAGTCTAAGATTAGGTTTGACCAATCTAGGACTAAGACTAGATCTGACCAATCTAAGTCAATGACTAGATATAACCCATCAAAGTCTAAGACTCAATTAGATCAGCTAAGTCTAAGACTAAGTATGACCAATCTAAGTGTAAGACAAGATCTGACCAATCTAAGTCTTTGACTAGATCTGACCAATGTAAATCTATGACTACATGTGACCGATCTAAGTCTAAGACTAAATCTGACCAATTATAAGTCATTGACCAGATCTGACCAATCTAAGTTAAAGACTAAAATGACCAATCTAAATCTAAGACTAGACTTGACCAATCTAATTCTAAGACTAGATCTGACCAATCTAAGTCAAAGACTAGTTCTGACCAATCTAAGTCCAAGACTATGTGGGACCAATCTAAATCTAAGATTAGATCTGACCAATCTAATTCTAAAACCGCTCCCGAAGGATGTAGACTGTCCCTCTGGAGGCGCTATGTGGACGACATCCCGGAAAAGATTAAGAACGGTTAAACACAAAGACTCACAGACCACTTAAACACCATAGACGAGACGGGAAACATAAAGTTCACTCATGAAGAGGAAGAGCACAGATCCATCGCTTTCCTGGATATGAAAATCAACCACATTGAGGATGGAAGCATCAAGATAACAATATACAGAAAGCCCACACATACGGATCAATACTTACTACGGACATCAGAGCACACAAACTACAGCTAGTCCGCACCCTGTACGATCTCACCAAGTTGATCACAGACTACCATGACAGAGAAAAGGAGGAGAACCCCATGAGACAGGCGCTCAAAGCCTGCAACTACCCAAACTGGGCCATAAACTAAGGCAAACGAGAGGTCCAAAGGATCAACAAGGAGGAAATAAAGAAGAAAGGTTCTAGGCCTGAGAACCTGGGCATGGTCACCCTCCCATACGTCAGGGGCCTCACAGAACGCATACAGCGAGCAATGGGAAAACTCTGCATTAGCTCACCAGTGAAGCCGCACATCAAGCTTGGCCAAATCCTAGTACAACCTAAGGATCAGATCCCCCCTGACAAAATGTGTGATGTGATATAAGAGGTCCCTTGCCTAAAGTGCAATAAAACATACATAGGAGAGACAGGTCGACAGTTCAGCAAACAGAAAAAAGAACACCAGAAAGAATGTGAAAAGGAAACCTCTGGAAAGCTCACCCGTGCTACGAGAATGAAAGCAACGCAGGGAAATCTGAAATCAGCCATTTCAGATCACTGCAAGAGGGGAAACCATCTAATGAACTGGGAGGCAGCCAAGGTCATTAGAATGGAAAGCAACACATTCCATCGGTGGATCAAAGAGGCGGTTGAAATCAGGAAGTCTAAGTCTAAGACTAGATCTGACCAATCTAAGTCTAAGACTAGGTGTGAACAACCTAAGTCTAAGACTAGATTTGACCAATTCTAAATCCAAGACTAGATCTGATCCATCTATGCCTAAGACTAAATCTGATCAATAATAAGTATATGACTAGATCTGACCAATCTAAGTCTAAGACGAGGTCTCCCCAATCTAAAACCAGAGCTGAAAATTCTAAGTCTTTGACTAAATCTGACCATTTATGTCCAAGATGAGATGTGACAAATCTAAGTCTAACACTAGATCTCATAAATCTAATTATATGACTAGATCTGAACAATCAAAGTCTACGACTAGGTGTGACCAATCTGAGTCTAAGACTAGGTGTGGCCAATCTAAGTCTAAGACCAGATCAGACCAATTTAAGTCTAAGACTAGGTGTAACCAATCGAAGTCTAAGACTAGATCTGACCAATCTAAAGCTAAGACTAGGTATGACCAACCTAAGTCTAAGACTAGTTTTGAACAATTCTAAATCCAAGACTAGTTCTGATCTATCCATGCCTAAGACTAAATCTGATCAATAATAAGTCTATGACTAGATCTGACCAATCTAAGTTTAAGACAAGGTTTCCCCAATCTAAAACCAGAGCTGACCAATCTAAGTCTTTGACTAAATCTGACCATTTATGTCTTAGACGAGATGTGACATATCTAAGTCTAACACTAGATCAGATCAATCTAAGTGTATGACTAGATCTGAACAATCGAAGTCTACGACTAGGTGTGACCAATCTGAGTCTAAGACTAGGTGTGGCCAATCTAAGTCTAAGACCAGATCAGACCAATTTAAGTCTAAGACTAGGTGTAACCAATTGAAGTCTAAGACTAGATCTGACCAATCTAAGTCTAAGACTAGGTGTGACCAACCTAAGTCTAAGACTAGATTTGACCAATTCTAAATCCAAGATTAGATCTGATCCACCTATGCCTAAGACTAAATCTGATCAATAATAAGTCTATGACTAGATCTGACCAATCTATGTCTAAGACGAGGTCTCCCCAATCTAAAACCAGAGCTGACCAATCTAAGTCTTTGACTAAATCTGACCATTTATGTCTAAGATGAGATGTGACAAATCTAAGTCTAACACTAGATCTGATCAATCTAAGTATATGACTAGATCTGAACAATCGAAGTCTACGACTAGGTGTGACCAATCTGAGTCTAAGACTTGGTGTGGCCAATCTAAGTCTAAGACCAGATCGGACCAATTTAAGTCTAAGACTAGGTGTAATCAATCGAAGTCTAAGACTAGATCTGACCAATCTAAGTCAAAGACTAGGTGTGACCAACCTAAGTCTAAGACTAGATGTGACCAATTCTAAATCCAAGACTAGTTCTGATCTATCTATTCCTGAGACTAAATCTGATCAATAATAAGTCTATGACTAGATCTGACCAATCTAAGTTTAAGACAAGGTCTCCCCAATCTAAAACCAGAGCTGACCAATCTAAGTCTTTGACTAAATCTGACCATTTATGTCTAAGACGAGATGTGACATATCTAAGTCTAACACTAGATCTGATCAATCTAAGTGTATGACTAGATCTGAACAATCGAAGTCTACGACTAGGTGTAACCAATTGAAGACTAAGACTAGATCTGACCATCTAAGTCTAAGACTAGGTGTGACCAATTAAAGTCTAAGACTAGATTTGACCAATTCTAAATCCAAGACTAGATCTGATCTATCTATGCCTAAGACTAAATCTGATCAATAATAAGTCTATGACTAGATCTGACCAATCTAAGTTTAAGACAAGGTCTCCCCAATCTAAAACCAGAGCTGACCAATCTAAATCTTTGACTAAATCTGACCATCTATGTATAAGACGAAATGTGACATATCTAAGTCTAACACTAGATCTGATCAATCTAAGTGTATGACTAGATCTGAACAATCGAAGTCTACGACTAGGTGTGACCAATCTGAGTCTAAGACTAGGTGTGGCCAATCTAAGTCTAAGATCAGATCAGCCCAATTTAAGTCTAAGACTAGGTGTAACCAATTGAAGTCTAAGACTAGATCTGACCAATCTAAGTCTAAGACTAGGTGTGACCAACCTAAGTCTAAGACTAGATTTGACCAATTCTAAATCCAAGACTAGATCTGATCTATCTATGCCTAAGACTAAATCTGATCAATAATAAGTCTATGATTACATCTGACCAATCTAAGTTTAAGACAAGGTCTCCCCAATCTAAAACCAGAGCTGACCAATCTAAGTCTTTGACTAAATCTGACCATTTATGTCTAAGACGAGATGTGACATATCTAAGTCTAACACTAGATCTGATCAATCTAAGTGTATGACTAGATCTGAACAATCAAAGTCTACGACTAGGTGTAACCAATTGAAGTCTAAGACTAGACCTGATCATCTAAGTCTAAGACTAGGTGTGACCAATTAAAGTCTAAGACTAGATTTGACCAATTCTAAATCCAAGACTAGATCTGATCTATCTATGCCTAAGACTAAATCTGATCAATAATAAGTCTATGACTAGACCTGACCAATCTAAGTTTAAGACAAGGTCTCCCCAATCTAAAACCAGAGCTGAACAATCTAAGTCTTTGACTAAATCCGACCATTTATGTCTAAGACGAGATGTGACATATCTAAGTCTAACACTAAATCTGATCAATCTAAGTGTATGACTAGATCTGAACAATCGAAGTCTACGACTTGGTGTGACCAATCTGAGTCTAAGACAAGCTGTGACAAATCTAAGTCTAACACTAGATCTGATCAATCTAAGGCTATGACTAGACCCGAAACAATCAAAGTCTACGAATAGGTGTGACCAATCTGAGTCTAAGACTAGGTGTGACCAATTAAAGTCTAAGACTAGGTGTAAACAATCTAAGTCTAAGACTAGATCCGACCAATCTAAGTCTAAGACTAGGTGTGACCAACCTAAGTCTAAGACTAGATTTGATCAATTCTAAATCCAAGACTGGATCTGAGCCATCTATGTCTAAGACTAAATCTGATCAATAATACGTCTATGACTAGAACTGACCAATCTAAGTCTAAGACGAGGTCTCCCCAATCTAAAACCAGAGCTGACCAATCTAAGTCTTTGACTAAATCTGACCATTTATGTCTAAAATGAGACGTGACAAATCTAAGTCTAACACTAGATCTGATCAATCTAAGTATATGACTAGATCTGAACAATCGAAGTCTACGACTAGGTGTGACCAATCAGAGTCTAAGACTTGGTGTGGCCAATCTAAATCTAAGATCAGATCAGACCAATTTAAGTCTAAGACTAAGTGTAACCAATTGAAGTCTAAGACTAGGTCTGACCAATCTAAGTGTAAGACTAGGTGTGACCAACCTAAGTCTAAGACTAGATTTGACCAATTCTAAATCCAAGACTAGATCTGATCTATCTATGCCTAAGACTAAATCTGATCAATAATAAGTCGACGACTAGATCTGACCAATCTAAGTTTAAGACAAGGTCTCCCCAATCTAAAACCAGAGCTGATCAATCTAAGTGTATGACTAGATCTGAACAATCAAAGTCTACGACTAGGTGTGACCAATCTGAGTCTAAGACAAGATGTGACAAATCTAAGTCTAACACTAGATCTGATCAATCTAAGTGTATGACTAGATCTGAACAATCAAAGTCTACGAATAGGTGTGACCAATCTGAGTCTAAGACTAAGTGTGACCAATTAAAGTCTAAGACTAGGTGTAACCAATCTAAGTCTAAGACTAGATCTGACCAATCTAAGTCAAAGACTAGGTGTGACCAACCTAAGTCTAAGACTAGATGTGACCAATTCTAAATCCAAGACTAGTTCTGATCTATCTATTCCTGAGACTAAATCTGATCAATAATAAGTCTATGACTAGATCTGACCAATCTAAGTTTAAGACAAGGTCTCCCCAATCTAAAACCAGAGCTGACCAATCTAAGTCTTTGACTAAATCTGACCATTTATGTCTAAGACGAGATGTGACATATCTAAGTCTAACACTAGATCTGATCAATCTAAGTGTATGACTAGATCTGAACAATCGAAGTCTACGACTAGGTGTAACCAATTGAAGTCTAAGACTAGACCTGATCATCTAAGTCTAAGACTAGGTGTGACCAATTAAAGTCTAAGACTAGATTTGACCAATTCTAAATCCAAGACTAGATCTGATCTATCTATGCCTAAGACTAAATCTGATCAATAATAAGTCTATGACTAGATCTGACCAATCTAAGTTTAAGACAAGGTCTCCCCAATCTAAAACCAGAGCTGACCAATCTAAATCTTTGACTAAATCTGACCATCTATGTATAAGACGAAATGTGACATATCTAAGTCTAACACTAGATCTGATCAATCTAAGTGTATGACTAGATCTGAACAATCGAAGTCTACGACTAGGTGTGACCAATCTGAGTCTAAGACTAGGTGTGGCCAATCTAAGTCTAACACTAGATCTGATCAATCTAAGGCTATGACTAGACCCGAAACAATCAAAGTCTACGAATAGGTGTGACCAATCTGAGTCTAAGACTAGGTGTGACCAATTAAAGTCTAAGACTAGGTGTAAACAATCTAAGTCTAAGACTAGATCCGACCAATCTAAGTCTAAGACTAGGTGTGACCAACCTAAGTCTAAGACTAGATTTGTACAATTCTAAATCCAAGACTGGATCTGAGCCATCTATGTCTAAGACTAAATCTGATCAATAATACGTCTATGACTAGAACTGACCAATCTAAGTCTAAGACGAGGTCTCCCCAATCTAAAACCAGAGCTGACCAATCTAAGTCTTTGACTAAATCTGACCATTTATGTCTAAGATGAGACGTGACAAATCTAAGTCTAACACTAGATCTGATCAATCTAAGTATATGACTAGATCTGAACAATCGAAGTCTACGACTAGGTGTGACCAATCAGAGTCTAAGACTTGGTGTGGCCAATCTAAATCTAAGATCAGATCAGACCAATTTAAGTCTAAGACTAGGTGTAACCAATTGAAGTCTAAGACTAGATCTGACCAATCTAAGTCTAAGACTAGGTGTGACCAACCTAAGTCTAAGACTAGATTTGACCAATTCTAAATCCAAGACTAGATCTGATCTATCTATGCCTAAGACTAAATCTGATCAATAATAAGTCGACGACTAGATCTGACCAATCTAAGTTTAAGACAAGGTCTCCCCAATCTAAAACCAGAGCTGATCAATCTAAGTGTATGACTAGATCTGAAAAATCAAAGTCTACGACTAGGTGTGACCAATCTGAGTCTAAGACAAGATGTGACAAATCTAAGTCTAACACTAGATCTGATCAATCTAAGTGTATGACTAGATCTGAACAATCAAAGTCTACGAATAGGTGTGACCAATCTGAGTCTAAGACTAAGTGTGACCAATTAAAGTCTAAGACTAGGTGTAACCAATCTAAGTCTAAGACTAGATCCGACCAATCTAAGTCTAAGACTAGGTGTGACCAACCTAAGTCTAAGACAAAAATTTGACCAATTCTAAATCCAAGACTAGATCTGATCTATCTATGCCTAAGACTAAATCTGATCAATAATAAGTCAATGACTAGATCTGACCAATCTAAGTTTAAGACAAGGTCTCCCCAATCTAAAACCAGTGCTGACCAATCTAAGTCTTTGACTAAATCTGACCATTTATGTCGAAGACGAGATGTTACATATCTGAGTCTAACACTAGATCTGATGAATATAAGTGTATGACTAGATCTGAACAATCGAAGTCTACGACTTGGTGTGACCAATCTGAGTCTAAGACAAGCTGTGACAAATCTAAGTCTAACACTAGATCTGATCAATCTAAGGCTATGACTAGACCCGAAACAATCAAAGTCTACGAATAGGTGTGACCAATCTGAGTCTAAGACTAGGTGTGACCAATTAAAGTCTAAGACTAGGTGTAACCAATCTAAGTCCAAGACTAGATCCGACCAATCTAAGTCTAAGACTAGGTGTGACCAACATAAGTCTAAGACTGGATTTGACCAATTCTAAATCCAAGACTAGATATGATCCATCTATGTCAAAGACTAAATCTGATCAATAATAAGTATATGACTAGATCTGACCAATCTAAGTCTTTGACTAAATCTGACCATCTGTGTCTAAGACGAGATGTGACAAATTTAAGTTTAAGACTAGATCCGACCAATCTAAGTCTAAGACTATATTTCACCAATCCAAGTCTAAAAAATTGCTAAACGTAACAAACATGTCTCGTTTTCATTGATCTGTTTTCCCCGAATTAACGATGCATCAAAATTAAAAATCCGGACCTGAACCTCCAAAGTTTGCAAGATTTTCATGTTTGTTTGCCACAGATCCAGTTCGAGAACGAGGGCAACCAGGGTATCCTGTCAGACTGAAACGTGTCACCCTCTCTCAGTTCTCAGTCATTAGCAGGATGACAATAGTAAACTGTGTAGTGGGTTCCAGCATGTTCCTGTCACACAGCAGAGCACATAAAACAAGCGGGGTGATGATGTGACTGAGGCGGAAACTGCTCCCAACATGGAAGACATTTGCCTGAAAAACACTGACTCGTCTTTCAAGCTCTATTTATATTCCACTTCTTCTTCTTCTTCTTCTTCCCTCCCTTTTCATGTGAACAGTGCAGCGCCACAACTGTCTTTGAGACAATCTGTCACCATATTCACGTTTTTTTATAGCTCTTCCTGGAACAAATAATATTTCCTGACGTACTTCGGGATGGGGCTTATTTTTGCAACTTTCGCAGAGTTTTACTTTTGCCCGGAGCGACGTTTGATCGTCAATATTTACACGGTTTTTATTCTAACCGGATTGAGAAAAATGGGACAAAACGGGACTGATGTTTTAGCTGCGATTAATTTACAATACAACTACAACTATTTAAACTAACTGAACAGTCCCATGTGTGGTGTCTGTAGCAGTGTTTTCATGCAAATTTGTAAAAAAAAAGGGCAGCATAAACTAGAGAGTATGAGTACCATGACTTCTGTTTTGTATGATCTGCCGTTTTACTGCTGTGTTACAGACACAGTTTGGGAAACGATTAAGGCATGTAAATAAACATTTGCAAAATATTTCTGTGTAAAAAAACTCATTTCACAACGTAAATGTCTACGGCTTATAGTCCGGCGCAGCTAATACATGTAAACATATTGTTTTATTTTGAAATTTAGTGGGTGGGTCTTATATACCGGTGTGCTCTATTGTCTAGAAATGACTGTATTTGTATAGATTATCCATTAATTTATTTATCCATTTATTCATTAGTTTAATTTGTTTGTCTCCATATACATATATATATATATATATATATATATATATATATATATATATATATATATATATACATATATACGTATGTATGTATATATATATATATATATATGTATACATTAATATATATATATATACATATATATATATACATATATATATATATATATATATATATATACATATATATATATATATATGTATATATATATATATATATATATATATATATATATATATATATATATATATATATATATATATATATATATATATATATATACATATATACGTATGTATGTATATATATATATATATATATATATATATATATATATATATATATATATATATATATATATAGGGCTTCACGGTGGCAGAGGGGTTAGTGCGTCTGCCTCACAATACGAAGGTCCTGCAGTCCTGGGTTCATATCCAGGCTCGGGATCTTTCTGTGTGGAGTTTGCATGTTCTCCCCGTGAATGCGTGGGTTCCCTCCGGGTACTCCGGCTTCCTCCCACTTCCAAAAACATGCACCTGGGGATAGGTTGATTGGCAACACTAAATTGGCCCTAGTGTGTGAATGTGAGTGTGAATGTTGTCTGTCTATCTGTGTTGGCCCTGCGATGAGGGGGCGACTTGTCCAGGGTGTACCCCGCCTTCCGCCCGATTGTAGCTGAGATAGGCGCCAGCGCCCCCCGCGACCCCGAAAGGGAATAAGCGGTAGAAAATGGATGGATGGTTATATATATATATATATATATGTATATATTAATATGTATATATATATATATATATATATATATATATATATATATATATATATATATATATATATACATACATACCATTACTCTTCCTGAATATATTACACACCCCGCTAGCACCAAACCCCCACACCCCCCACCCCCCTGGATGACGCAGAGTACACTTATGGTTGTGATATAAACAATTTTAACACTCCTAGTAATATGTGCCATGCTGTGAAGCCACACCAATTAAGAACGACAAACACATCACGGTAGAACATCCCCACAGTAACACAACATGAACGCAACACAAAAAATACCCATAATCCTTTGTATTCATGACACTTCCCGACTATGTTATACACCCCGCTAGCAGCAAACCCCCCCGCCCCCCCTGCATCGGTAAGGTGGGTGGGGTTGGTGGCGCGGGGGTGTAAAATATAGTCAGGAAGAATCATGGATGCAAAGGATTCTGGGTATTTGTTGTGTTGCGTTTTTGTTGTGTTACTGTGAGGATGTTCTCCCGAAATGTGTTTGTTCATTCTTGTTTGGTGCGGCTTCACAATGTGGCGCATATTAGTAAGAGTGATTAATTTGTTTATATCACAACCATCAGTTTAGTCTGTATCACCCAGTATGCCTTTCAATCGTGTACGTGCATCCGCGGAAGCTTCACACAACATGATGCTGGACTGGCAAGCAGTTTGTACATGTTGTAGAAGGCGTCAAAGGCAATGGCTTCATAGCACGCCCTTTTTCTCGTTATATGGATGAGCACCAGCAAATATTCGCGAGAATGGTTGCGGCGCCCATTGTCTTGTTTACGCTTTGAAACGGGTCAAAATAGCTTTTTGAGTGGTAAAGGTTGCCGACCCCTGATATATAACAACGGGCAGGTGGCGGGCGATTGGGGTTTTGATAAAATGTTGATTCGGGTGGATGGCGGGTCGATGACGACTTTAGTGATGCGGTTGCGGATTGTATAATTGGCTATCCGAGCATATCTAATATATATATATATATATATATATATATATATATATATATGTGTGTGTGTGTGTGTGTGTGTGTGTGTGTGTGTGTGTGTGTGTGTGGGAAAAGGATAAATACAATCTTTATCCGGTATAGCTCGGTTGGTAGAGTGGCCGTGCCAGCAACTTGAGGGTTGCAGGTTCGATTCCCGCTTCCGCCATCCTAGTCACTGCCGTTGTGTCCTTGGGCAATAACCACCTGCTCCCAGTGCCACCCACACTGGTTTAAATGTAACTTAGATATTGGGTTTCACTATGTAAAGCGCTTTGAGTCACTAGAGAAAAGCGCTATACAAAAATAATTCACTTCACTTCATCCTACTCCTTTTCGGACACGTGTACTGAAAATCTGGAAATATGTGATGTTCTATATCATAACTGTGTATGCATGTTTGACATAAATTTAAAAAATAAATAAAATATTATATATATATATATATCGTAATGGAGGCTAACAATACTGAACTTAAATCGTATCAAGTAGGTACTATAGGTACGTTTATTATTTTGGCACTTTTATGAATATCATGTGCATTTCAAGTCCTAATAAGCCCTCTAGACAGCTTTTATGCACACTTACAAACACTTCCTATGCTCTCGAAACGTCTTCCTGCACCCTAAAAACAACATTCTTTCAGCATAAAACGTAAACAGGTACTCACTCTAAGTGTACTCAGTGGTGCTTCAAACTCCGCGATGCACTGAGACTAGCAAGTAAACCGCAAGGCTGTCTGTCACCAAGCATCCATTCTTTGACAATAATCCACATAAATCCATGGTTTCAATTCATTTCCTCAGCCCTAAAAGTAAAATACAGTCTAAAATATCACACGGCGTGAAGTAAATCATAGCGTGTCAGAAGAGTGTGTTATGCAAAGGGGCTGCGCTGCGACGACACACATCAAGAAGAGTGACGGCTTCAAATATTTTTAGTGCCAAAGTCTCAGGTTTGATCAAACCGCAGGCAAATATATCAAATTACAGTTTCTCGGAAAAAGAACTTCTCCGTGGATGCAATCACTGATGACAAACAAGTGTTATACAGTGTAGTTGGCACTTGGTGTAAGTTTGTAAATAAAAACAATGATTTGCAAATCCTTTTCAACTTATATTCAATTGAATAAACGGCAAAGACAAGATATTTAATGTTCCCACTGAGAAACTTCATATTTTTGGGCAAATAATTAGAATTTAATGGCAGCAAAACATTGTCACAGGGGCATTTTTACCACTGTGTCATATGGCCTTTCCTTTAAACAACACTCATATTACACGTTTGGGAACTGAGGAGACACATTTTTGAAGCTTTTCAGGGGAAATTCTTTCCTATTACTGCTTGATGTACGGTTTAAGTCCGGAGTCTCCGTTGTGGTAATTTAGGCTTCATAATGTGCCACACACTTTCAATGGGAGACAGGACTGGACTATAACACAAATACAACATTAAAACAACATGCTTTTCAACAAGATTTATTCAATGCCGGGTTCTGACGTTGATTTGACCATTGAAATTTGGTCATTTTACAACACAAATACAACATTGAAAAAACATGCTTTTTGTTGACGTTTAATCAATGTTGGGTTCTGACATTGATTTGACCATTGAAATTTGGTCATTTTTCAACCAATATTCTACAACACAAATACAACATTGAAACAACATGCTTTTTGAAAATGTTTAATTATTATCGGGTTCTGACATTGATTTGACTATTGACTTTTAGTCATGTTTCAACCAATTGTGGAGAGGCGGAGCCGACAGGCCGACGTTGGGGCGGGCATGCTGCAGTTCTGCCCAAGATGGCGGCAAAGAGGCGGAGAATGCGGCGGAGTGGAGAGGCGGGGCATCCCGGGAGCAACTTTAAATAGACTCCCTTTTTAGACCAGTTCATCTGCCGTTTCTTTTCTTTTTCTTCTATGTCCCACTCTCCTTTGTGGAGGGGGTC